>NC_136000.1:25981858-26054358 GCF_048128805.1 Centroberyx gerrardi
GAAGAAGAAGGAAGGAAAAAGGTGGTAAATCACCTCTGGCCTTTGATCGTTATCAGGCAAACAACCACCAACAGAAATAAAAGAGAAGTATAAAGTATAGTTCTCTTTTATTTCTGTTGGTGGTTGTGTACTTCTCTTTAAAAGACCTCATCGTCATATAACCTACATCAGTTTAACACAACTTACTGTGCTGTATACTACGAATGTAAAGATTTATGTCAGCCTTAACTCGCTCCACAAATCAAAAGAAGGTTTAGGTGGGTTTACCCTCCACTGCATCCCGGGCTAAAAGTCTGCAGGTTTTCATTCCAACCAATCACCACATCAGTTGATTGCACTGATTAGTTCCTCCTCTCTGGTTGAAGGTGTGCTGATCAGTGAAATCAGCTGCCATAGGACGCCATTACAATACTCTAATAAAAAAATACTAAGTGGAGTGACCTGGCCAAAAACATTACTGTGTGTGCATGCATGTGTTTTTGTGTGTGAGCTCTTCCCTACCAGCCCATCCTCCTCCATCATCTAGTTGACACTCGTCTGCTTCTCATTTACTTTCCCTCTACAACTACTAATCTTACTCTCTCTCTCTCTCTCTCTCTCTCTGCTTCTTTTCACTCTCTCACTCTGTTAGTTTTTGTTTACTGTATATGTGTTTATGTGTGTGTTTATGTGTGTGTTTTTGTGTGTATACATGTGCATGTTTGTGTGTAAGTCTGAGCAATCAGTCTGGCGCCACCATGCTCGACAACATGTGGTGCTCTTACCCCCCTGCACGCACACACACACACACACACACACACACACACACTGACCAGAAGAACAACCTTCAACATTGAAACTACTAGCAGTGTAATTCCTGTGGTATCGGCCTCAGTCTAGAGTCACATCCTCAGAGCAAATACACTGTAATATCTGGGTGCGCGCACAGACACACACACACACACACACACACACACACACACGCACACACACACGCGCACACACACACACACACAGATAAAAGAGTGAAAGCATGGGTTTCTGTTGGTCTGTCGATGTGTGAGCATGTATACCTGTAAGTTGGTATAAGTGAGAGACAAAGAGACAGAAAGACAGGGAAACACACACACACACACACCGACACACACACACACACACACATACGTACATACACAGAGGAGGTGGTCAGGCAAGCTGGATGGAGGAATGGAATGAGGGACAGGAAGGAAGGAAAGGCCAGTATCTGTTTTACCTCAAGAAAACTAGAAGCAGTAATACAATACAAAGGAAGCCACATAAAACACTCTAGATGACAAGAAACGGACGAAAGGGAGAAGGAGGGGAGAAGAGACACAGTGGGCAATATGCAAACATTCATCATGGGTGTGGATGGACAGGTAAACTGTGATTGACGATTGTGTTAATGAAAGAATGCCAAAACTGTTGCTAACAAGAGGGAAGCACCGGTGAGGAATCTGGGCGGGGATTAAAGAGAAAGAATTGAATTTCACATGAAAGCACACTATATGCAAATCTCAAGGGCTGAAATTCAACTGATGAGCAACTGATCATGTCAGTGTCAAAAAGTTATATATGCATTCAGGGGATAAAAATGGTTCGACATTCAATATTTCTGCAATATAAAGAATCCAGTCTGTAGCTTACTATTCTTTAAAAAGCACCATAATTTGCTATGGCGAATAGCTAACAATGTACATTTGCGTGTTCTGGACACATTTCTGTGCACATTTGACCTCCATCTGGAAACTTGATCATGTAAATAGCTTACAATACACATTTGCACGCCTAGACAGATTTCGTAACACATGTTCTTCAGTATGTACATCTGATAATATAAACAGCTAGCGATGCCCACATGCTCATCCGCTGTGTAAATCTAATAATGTGGAGAGCCAACAATGCACATTTTGCATACCCTGCATATATAGCCTACTTTGAATTGTAAATTATAAACTCCAAATGCTAACCTGTAAAATTGTTTGTTATATTATCGGTCATGTAGTATAGTGTTCCTCAAAAGTAAGACCATGTGATGCTAATATACTGTTAGCATATCTTCCTCACGCTATAAAGCCTACCTTTCAGACACAACTTAATCATAAATTAACGTGAAAATACTCAATACTGTAAGTTAACTTCACATTTATCATGAAAATACTGAAAATAAGTGCTTGTCTCTCACTTTGCCCTCTCAATGCTTGGTTCTGCATGCTAGCAGTTTAGAGACTTTTAAAACATTTGGTGGGCAGTTTTATATTCAGCTGCAAAAACGAAACATACAAAAAAAAAGCCCAGGTAAAACAAACATGACGCAAATGACTGCAAAGCAAGCTTCTACAATGCAAAAAAAGAACAGTAGTCTGCTGAAATTAAGGCTAACGCTAGCAAGCAAGCCGCTAATGCTAGAATTAACTGTCTAAGATAGGGTTAATGCTTGCTAGCAAGTTAGCCGCTAACACTAAAATTAACCTAGTCCACAGCTGGCTCCCATTAGGCTGCAACGACACTGAGAGCCTGTACTTCAGCATCTACTGTGTGTGTGCACGCTCACACACTCTCACACACACACACACACAAACACACACACACACACACACACGCACGCACACGTCTATATCCAGTCGCCAAGTTTAACCTGGCTGTGCTACCCTTTTGGTTTGGCACACTGTGTGTTTGGAAATGGAGGCGGGAGAGAGGGAGGAATGGAGGGAGAGAATGGACGGAGGGAAGATGGGAGTGAGTGAAGGAGGGTAGGATAGAGGGAAGGAGTGGCGGGGGGGGGGTGGATGGAGGGAAAGAGGATGGGAGCGAAAAATAGGGAATGGAAAGAGGGAAGGAGGGTGGGAAGAAGGGAGCCAATAGGAGAGAAAGACGGTGCAGTATATGGATGTTCATATAGAAATGCCACAAGAATAATAAATGGAGAAAAGTGAAGGGAGGTTGAGGGAAAGAAAATATGTAGGGGAGAGAAACAAAAATAAAGAAGACCAAAAAAAGGTGAAATGGTCATGATGTGCCCTCGCATCCTTCTCTCCTATTCCTCTCCAATCTGTCTGTTTCCACTGTCACTTCAGACAGGACACTTCACAAGCATGAAATAATGTGAGGAAAGACAAGAAAACAAGAAGAAATGAATTGAAAAATCGAAACTTTTTCTCTTTTTGTGCGTTCAATATTTTCAGGCCCTGCGGAACATTTTGGAAGCACATGAAAAGCTCTAACCGTCTCCGAGCTTCAGAGATATGTGTGTGTGTGTGTGTGTGTGTGTATCTGTGCGGGGTTAGCTGTGACAGTAATTAAGAGAAGAAGTTGCAACGTACACAAGATCTCTGGCACAGCCTGACACTTCTATTCTACAGGGAGGTCGGGCGAGGCGGGGGCGGATGGTGGATGGTGGGGAAATGAAATCTGATCCCGGTAGATCAACACTGCAGAAAATATACATTCAATACACAATCAAAGCCCTGCGCATTGGGACAGTGAAGTGAAATTGCATGTGCGTCTTTTTGTTACACAACTGGAATATGAATGAATATTACATAAAAGTAAAGATGGTAACCTAACACTTTGGAGCTGGAGCAGCCTGAACGTAACATTGCACTAACGCATACTGAGAGCAAATGGGAGGATAGAGGCATGGCTTATGTTTTTCAGTTCAGAAAGATGAATATGGATGAAAAGAACAGGCTGTCAGCATGTTTATCTGGCTCCTCAGCTGCGGCCGCTCTTGGCTCCGGCTCTAGATTCATGGCTGTGAAACTGCTTTACATTGACGACTTCTGGCCTCATTAAAACTTCATAGATCTGGGAGCACCATCGAGGTGACAGGAGCAGGTATCCTCTTACACACACACACACACACACACACACTCTCTCTCTTACTCTCTCTCACACACAGCAATACACACGCAAACCCAATCACATACACTCTCTTTCTCTCTTACTGTCTCTGTCCGACACACACACACACACACGCACACACACACACACACACACACACACACATACCACCTCAGAAACTCTTCATCTGCAAAAATGCCTGACACCCACACACCCACCCCTGTCCATACACAAACACACATACACACATACACACACACCATTCCCACCCATCAAGGCATTTGTGTTAAATAATTAACAGTGCGAGATTAGTCCGTCAGCCTTGGGGCATGAAGGTCCATCGATTCCCCAGAATGCATTTTTAATGAGCCGCCAGCCGGCATTCATTTCAGCTGGCCAGTGTCCGTGGACAGGCCTTCTGACACACACACACACACACACACACACACACAGAGTCCAGGCTCAGCGCCAAGGGAGACAATTAACATACACACAAAGACGACAACAACAGCAGCACTGTACTGTACAGTGGACATTACCTTGACAACAGCAGCAAACAAACGTCTTCTGGGCTCAACTCATCTTAAAGGAGCACAAGCACTTTTGGGGGAAAATGTTGTTTTTTGTCAACTCGCTGCCGTGTGACTGGAAGATCGGCAGTGATTTCACCTCAGTGACCAGGATTGATCTGAGTCACTAGGGCGCGTGATGCTGCAGCTCACTGTGGACTGCATGTTTAGTGGGTGTTATGAGACAGTTTGCTCATCATCTCACTAAATGCTGAATACACGCTTGAGAAATGGCTTCCAATCGTCTCAATGCAGCACAACAGGGAGCTGATTAAGAATGTATTTGGCAAAAATCTGTGTATTCCTTTCATTTGTCTTTATGGACTGCTAGCTGTGTACACTCTGGTGCACAAATCATAAGCATTTAGGGATACGCAACACACACCCTGACAATCCTGACACCCGCGTCCAGAAGGACTTTCATCACAAAAACATGCTTAATTAACTTCTTTTCTCTGTGTGGGTTTACAGCACCGGACTATCATTTTCATTTCATGAAATAAAAGAGGAATAGAAAGCAAAAAGACAAAAGTGGGAGGACGGTTGTCATGTGTGTTACATCAACGCGTCGAGAGCACATGACTGCAGCATTTCACATGTTGGGAAAATTGTCTTCCAATCAGACTGATGTCGAAATAAGAGAGGACCTGTCAGCGAATCAGGCTTGGAAACCTGTTTACACCTCTGCCAGTTTGTAGTTTGTCTGCCGTTGGTGAACAAGCCAGGCCGTATCACTTATCTCACAGGTGATAAGAAAACAGACTGAAGTGTGTGTGTGTGTGTGTGTGTGTGTGTGTGTGTCTTGGCACTTTTCCTACCTTCCCCGTCTCTCTCTCGAAGTCGACGTAGTCCCTGGTAGGCGCCTGCCTCTGATCCCCGTGCAGGTTGGCTGGGAAGAACTGGAGAGAGAGGTTGGTACCTGTAGCTACAAAGGCCTGCGGAGAGAGAGAGAGGGAGAGAGAGAGAGAGAGAGAGAGAGAGAGAGAGAGAGAGAGAGAGAGAGGGGGAGAGAGAGAGAGAGAGAGAGAGAGAGAGAGAGAGAGAGAGAGAGGAGCAAATAAAGTGAGTTGTGAAGGACGTGCTTCATAGAACAATTATACACATAGCTTTATTGGCAATAAAAACTTCTCATATTTTTGAAAGATGGGCTTTCCTACCAAAGATCTTCTATTTGGAAAGTATAGTCCCATTATTGTGATTTCATAGACTGTTTCTGGTGAGTCCTTCCATAACTTGAATAGCAGAATGTTTTATTGTGTTTAAATGTTTACTTGGATCTAGAAAACTTCAGTGTAGAAAAGTTTGAAATCAAAATTTCTCACCAAAACAAAACCACATGTAGATATTCCAATTAGCAAGACAATGTACAGTCTCACTTACAAACATTATTCTTTAGAAAGTTGCACAAATTCTCCTTTCCTCAACCCAATTCCCTCTCTCTCTCTTTCTCGCTCTCTTTCTCTGTGTCTTTTCTTCTTCTGTCTCCCCATTGCCAACTGTATGAAAAACCAATAAGACACTGAAGGAAAGCGGACTAACCACTTTCCTCTCAGGACAAAAGCACAAACTGAACCAGTTCCTGCTCTCCTCAAACAAACATAATCACATTATATCTTCATTTTTTTATTTCTGTAAAATGGCTTCTCGCTCAAATGGGAGGCATGCTTCACAAGATAGGCTCTCTCTCTCTCACGCGCACACACACACACACACACACACACACACACACACACACAAATAAAATGAAAATCAATGGAATGCATTCCTCTGTTGCAGTCAGAAAGCAATGAATTACAGAAAGGCAGAAAATTAAGTTATGACCAATTGGAAAGTTTCTGCTTTTTATGTGTATCTGCATGTGTCTGTTGTCTTTGTGTGTGTGTGTGTGTGTGTGTGTGTGTGTGTATGCGTAGTCTTTGCTGGGACAGATCAATACTAAGGGCATTAGGGTTGAGACTGGGCTGGAAGCATATGAATTATGTTCCCTGTCAAATCTGTCTCTCATCAGAGAATGAGAGAAGGACGGAGAAAGAGAGAAAAGGAAAGACTGAATGAGAGAGAGAGAGAGAGAGAGAGAGAGAGAGGAGGGAGGAGAGAGTTGAAAACTACTAAGTGTACATGGACACACAAAGAGGGAAAGAGAGTGAGAGAAAACAATCTCTCTCTCTCTCTCTCTCTCGCTCTCTCTCTCTCTCAAACACACACACACACACACACACACACACACACAGAGGGAAAAAGAGGGCTGAAAGAACACCCGAGTCATCATTTCTGCTGTATTTGAAGTATTGAATTACAACCATCTGATACTAATTTGCTGCCTACTACTGCTGGAGAGAAAAGAGAGGGAAGGAGAGAGAGAGATGGAGGGAAACGGAGACAAAGGAGGAGGAGGAAAAAGAGAGAGAGAAACAGAGAGGAAAGGAGGAGGGTTAAAGGACGAGGGATGCTGGCAGAGGAAAAAAACGGGAGACAAAGAGGGAGATGGAGGGAAAGAGGAAGATGGAAGTAAAGACAGCGAGATAAATGTGAAGAAAGTCAGGCGAAGAGGGGGGAGAGGAAATGGAAGTGAGATGGAGAGACAAAAGAGGAAAACAAAGAGAGAGACGAATTAAGCGCTGAACAGAAAAAAAACAACAAAGAACAGACCACAGGCGATGAACAGGGAGAGAAAGACAGACAGAGAGAGAGAGAGAGAGAGAGAGAGAGAGAGAGAGAGAAAGACCAATACAGCATGAAAATCAATAGTAGTTTAGAAAGCGTCCCATCTCTAATGAGCCGAGCTGAAGATAATTTAGTTTGAATTATTGTCCCATTTATCAGATCAATCTTGAACATGTTAGAGCTTGACGTGTGTGTGTGTGTGTGTGTGTGCGCCCGCGTGTGTGTGTGTGAAATGTTATGGAATTCGCAGAAATGCAAAGCACCCAAATTGCATTTTCAATTACATCTATCTATATCTATAATGTAATGCACAACATTTGAATACAAGGTAAAGATTTGGGTGCATTGCTTTTCTATATATGTTACACAATGAGCTATTATCAATATTTAAACATTAGATATTTTAGATTATATCATATGTATATTATAGCATGCAGGGTGTGTAAAAACATATAGAGATTTTTGGGCTGATAAATCAACCCCAAAGTGAGAATGAAATTGCAAAAACCAAACCATAAACACAGGAAATGTAGTTTCCCTAACACATACACTCACAGTTAATGCCCACACACACACACAGACCGATATCGTGGGAAGCATTTCTGTTTTAATAACAGTGGAGAGACATTAAGCTTTACTGTACATACTGTGCATAGAGTTTATTATATATTTATGCCATTTGATTCCCAACACTCTTCTCACTTGAAGAGGCCTTTTTTTCTTATTTTACTTGGCTCTTGACAATAAAAAATTTTACTCAACTGACACTGTAAAATGAAAGCTGCATTTAATAAATAGAGTAAAAGATGAACTTTTAGGTATAGACGTTGCACTATTAAGAAAACACAGACAAAGCGGTCTAATACTGCAGGAATCAGACATGTGGAAGAGCTTCAGAGAAGAAAACGGATAAAAAAAAAGCAAAAAATGACATCAAAGCCGTATCAACCCAGCGAACTGACCGCGGTATATCATAATTACCATTGATTTGTTTTCTGTTACACTAGATGAGAGCCTTCACTGGCCTGATAAGCGTGTGAGGCCGACACCCGAGGTGTCTGGAGTCGCGTCTCTCTGCTTCTATCTCTGTGAGATAGCTGTGAGAGAGTGGAAGGCCATGGAAATAGCCGAAGTCCTCAGCGGCGTCCCGCTTTAATTCTGTCTGTCCGATAGATAAATCAGCGGCATGATGTCACGGCTGCCATGAAACCATTCAAACCGTGGCCGTCGATTCTCTCAGCAGAAGAGGCTTATAAATACACAGCAGATACAGACAGACTGACGGACGCAGCGTGTCCCACTAAAAGATGGTAAAACTAGATGTACCCCCCCACCCCCCACCCCAACACACACACACACACACACCCTGATGATGACAGCATGTTTGTGAAAAATACCTCGAGGCTGACTAAGAGAGCAGAAGCAGTTGTGTTTGTGTGTGTGTGTGTGTGTGTGTGTGTGTGTGTGTGTGTGTTGTTGTGTTAAAAGCCTTCAGGCCTTTTCCCTGACTTCACCTATTGTTAAAGATCTGTTATTGAGAACATAATTTAGGCCGTTATAAATAGACTTCACTTGAAAGGGAGTACACCCAACGCACACACACACACACACACACACACACACACACACTCAGGCATGTGACTTTGCTGAATGATGAATACACTGCTAGGACCTTCGGCTTACTGTAATAGAACTTAATCAAATAAGACTCTTAATACTACTTTCCCTTAGTAAATTAAACTAAGCCAAAGCAATAATGTCCATGAGGGTTAATTTGCACTTCTGGAGGAAAAGGACGAGCATGCAGAACGCTCCTTTGTTCTTCTTCTGTGGTGTGAATCAGACCGAAATGCAGACAATAAAAGACGCAGAGGTAGTGCTTATGAGTGCTTATAAGTGCTTATGCAGGAAACTTCTATCTTTCTATTACATTAGACTTTTTTCCAAATGCTACTTTCCATTAGACAAAAGAACTCAATGATAGTCCTCGTCTAGTCAGCTCATCACCCCATTCCACTGCATTTACCAGCTCCTCTGAACAGCACCCATCTCAAAACGGGACGTATGATTGGGTGGGATTTTCCTAATAATTGACACTGTGACATTGTTGCACCGAAACAATCTCTGACTGTAGCAACTACCGTCTGGCTGCTCTGCTGCTGTGGAAAGCAAGTCTGATTTACTTGTCTATTTTATGCTTTTATTGTGGAGTAGTTGCTGTCCCACTGTGGGATGTGGGGTCGATATATCGAAATTTAATATATCGCAATACAAAAATGTGACAATACCTATCGTGGGGCAGAAAAATGAATCGCGATATTAGCTCCATTTTATTCTGCTGTGGTAATCACAAATGAGTTAGCTTGCCCATCACAATTTCACAAACTGTCCATCCAAATTATATTATTGTCACTTTGTAATGACATTTTTAAATTGTTGTTTACATTCTAGCAAACCAATGTCACTGCTAGAAAGATTTGTGTCTCAGAAATAAACATAATTCTGCAGTCAGACTTTGTTGTTATTGAACTTTTATTTATTACATCGTATCATGGTTGTACTGAATCATGAACCCCATATCACGTATTGAATCGTATCATGAGATAAGCGTATCGTCCCATCCCTAATATCTATATATATTCTATAATGATAATGCTCACTGGCCTCAGTCTTGGCCAAATGACTCAACTGCATTGTCACAGTGTTGCCAGTTTAGTGTGACAGCACAAACAGAGATGACAGGATATGTAGGTGCAATTTTAGGCCCAAAATGATAGCTCTACATTATCACTGGGACCATTAAGTACATGTGAGATAACGTGTTGTTGTGTGATTTCACGCTCTTTGCCAAACATAGCTGAGATAATGATGACTGAACATGCAGAATATAGACGGAAGAACTCATCGGCCTGTAAGTTGGGCCTGCGTGTCTGATAACATGTCTACTTCCTGGTGTGGTGCCAGACTAACAAACATTGACACACACACACACACACTCACACAGTGCATGCATGTGTCTCTAAACTGTACTGGTGCACAGTGGGGACTGATCGCACTGTTCTAGTAATAAGAGTTAAGTTGTCTGTTGAACTGTAGACAGCCTTGCGATTGGGTTTGAGGATTTTTCTCATGAGGCAAAACTGATTTTGCAAGCTATTGCTCTGGTTAATCTAACAAAAATACATATCTAGCATATTCATGGGGGAATAGAGAAGATGTATGGCAGGTAACATAGCAAATAACTTCTAGAAATATCTATCTATCTATCTATCTATCTATCTATCTATCTATCTATCTATCTATCTATCTATCTATCTCTATCTTCATAAAAAAAAGAAAGAGCTTCGCATTCTCTCTCTCACACACACACACACACACATACTCCCTCTCTCTCTCTCTCTCTCTGTCCGTCTTTCTCTCATAAACCATAATCAGTAATTGACTGTAGATTGTCTGTAGTTTTTGCAGAAGAAGAAGAAGAGGCTACTGGGTATTTAACTCACTACTTCTGAGCGTCCATCCCTGCAGGCGTTCTGGAAGCGGGCTTGTCTCTCCTCATGGGGCCGGTCTCTGAAGCCAGTGTATTTAATCTGCAATAAACACAAACACAGCCATTGAAACCACACACATGAAGATATTAAGGTATGGTTTGAGAATGAACGCCTGGCCTAAAGAATAGAATAAGGCTACGTGTGTTTGATTTGAAGGTGAAAATACAGCATAGGCCTGTTTGACAGTGAATGGGATGCCTTATGCCAGATACATGGGCTACAATTCAATGATAAAGCCACAGGAATTTTGATTTGGAGGCGAGAGGCACCAGTTCTTCATTTCTGCTCTAACTCAAAACCTCAAATACAATCTATTCAAACAGGGAAAAATGTGATTTTTATAGATTCCTATAAGCAAAAAACAACAATAAAAAGGATGAGAATTAAGACTTTGCATTCCAGACAGATCTGTCTCTCAAAAAAAGAAAGAAAGAACGAAAAAAAAATCCATATTTTTTTCTATATTTCTCATTTTTTAAGGATGTTTTAGGCCAGAGAGTGAAAGTGGAACATCTGCTTATTGCAATGTATAAGTCATTTACTTTTTTATTAATATTTGTATTTAATTGTATTTAGATGCTTTGGCGATACTGTTCTTCCATCATTCGTGCCATGAAAGCAACTGAAATGAATTGAGCATATTAAACCTAAAACACACACAGCCAAAACTCAAACAAAGGTGTTTTCTAATCATTTGTGGACCGTGGGCATTTTACACAAGGCGGCTCGGTCAAACCTCCGGCGTGCATTTCTATCTGAACGCGACTTTCTGTGCTTTTTATTTCCGCGGTGTAGCAGAATGGATCCAGTATGCAGAAAGCGAAGCGGACTCACCTCGCACTCCCTGCTCAACTTGCGGAAAAACTCCTCATTGTCAAACTTGCTCTTCTGGTCCGGGACTACCCGCGGCATCTTGAGGCTTCAGACTCACACAAACACTTTCCAGGGCTATTTATTCTTATGATTAATATTGTTAATATTTTTTTTTCCCTCAACGGCAAAAGTTAAAACGTTTTTTTTTTGTGTGCCGTGAATGTGAAAGTCACAGTCCGTCCCCACTGCTGCTACTTTCAAGTCTCTTTCTCTCTCTCACTTCTCTTCCGTGTCTGTGTGTTTTTTTTTTCTTCCCTGTGTGGAGCAATGTGCTCTGCTGTTGGGCTCTATAGGCTGTTATTGTTGTTGTTGTTGTTGTTGTTGTTGTTGTTGTTGTTATCTGTCTTTTACTGGGGGTCCTGCGCTCCCTGGATCTCCTCTAGCTCCAAGTGGATCTTATTGAGTGACCCACTGCGATAGATAAGGCTCAATTTGGCCGTAGTGCTCTCTCTCTCTCTCTCTCTCTCTCTCTCTCTCTCTCTCTCTCTCTCTCTCTCTTTCTCTCTCTCTCTGTGTCTCTCTCTACCTCTCTCCCCCGACAACCGTGTGATCTCAAGCAAGTGGCCACAAACGAGCGCTCTCCGTTGGTCTCTCTCTCTCTCTCTCTCTCTCTCTCTCTCTCTCTCTCTCTCTCTCTCTCTCTCTCTCTCTCTCTCTCTCTCTCTCTCCGAGTACTTACTTAGACTACCTGCTACCTTCAAGTGCTCCTCGTAAATACGGATTGCCTGTGCATTCACGTGCTTTTAGTCAGAAATAATACCATAATGGACTTGAACATTTTTTTTTCTTTTGTTTTATTTTGGAAACCATGGTACCTTGTGCTATGGCGGCAGAATGAAGAGGAGAATATGTGCATCAGGCATGTAGCCTAATTGATATTTTAATTAATTCATCAGCCAAAATCTGTTGTACAATTGTTCCATAATTTGTGGCAATGTAAATAAACTCGAGGCTAAATACTTTATGCAGTGGCTGTCTCTTGAAAACCAACAGGACAATTGCATTTTAAAAATGCGTGACAACATAGTTTAACAATGAATGAAAACAGAAACATGCAACAATGATAATTATTTACGTAGGATGCCAAAAACATACAGTATAACAATATAGCCTAATGCATCTTCAACAATCATTTGTTGAAACGACTTCCATGCTCGGTGTCCCCTAAACGTCACGTCAGCACTTTTTTTTTTTGTCTTCCTTGCGCAGCTCAAGTCGAAATCCCAAATTTCCGACAGCCGCTGAAGGCAGCACACTTCCTGGCTCCGTTGAGTCGCTCTTGTGACTGTACACCCAAAATACCCCCCCCACCCCCCCACCATTCACAATAATAATACTACTACACACGCTACTCGGGGCTGGCACTGCGCATGCGTCTGGGTCTGGACTGCAGAAACTTTACAGGATCCTTATAATGGGAAAGGGAGAGAGAGTGTGTGTGTGTGTGTGTGTGTGTGAGAGAGAGAGAGAGAGAGAGAGAGGGGGCAGACAGTGTTCATGCCTCTCTTATGAAATAAATCCTATAATAATCCTATAAATCCTATAATATTACTAATCCTTTAATATATCTAATACATTTTAAATACATTTGTTCATACATTTTTGTACAAATATCACAGTAAAACTATAAGTCACTATAGAAATTTTATAGTGACATCATAGGAGATTAAAAAATATCATTACTTAGGACAGACATACTATAACTTCCTATATGACTATTGTAGCAGATAAAAAAAATACCATAAAGTACTTTAGGGTCACTATATGAGAAGCACAGACACACTGTAAGTCCCTGTAGGAATATTAGAGAGGTTTCCCATAAAACTAAAATAAATTAATAATGTAATTGAATGTTTAGGAAAATTCAAGATTGTGACTATGTTTACAATGAGTCAAACCTTCATATAAACAGAACTGTTTAACACACGTGTACACACACACACAAGCTGTTCACATTACTGTCTTCATATGCAATAAACGCAGTCATACACACTGACAATTTTAAATTGTACCATAGACCAGGATGTGCATTTTTCTGAAAGTTGCTGTAACTCTAAAACTGTATAATTGTCTAAGAAATAACACAAAACATATGTAATGAACAAAGAAAATGACTAATAGACCTTAAAAGTTTTAGAGAACTGAGACACAAAGTAATTGTTACACAAATCAAAAACATGGGGTGTGCTCTCCACCACACAGACCACACACACACACACACACACACACACACACACACACACTTATATTTATACAACTGCAGCCATGATATATTGACACTTGCAACATAATGTGGAATGAATGTTCGATTATGCAATGAACAGGCGGATAAAAACACGCCCCTGAAATGTAGCACAGCTCCATTCCAGTCTGCACACCTACACACACACACACACACACACACACACACACACACACACACACACACACACACACACACACAGGGAGTAAATAAGACTATTAACCCGGGGGAGTTTCATAATCAACCACAGAGATCATAATTAAACTGTGAACAAGAAGCTGCAGGTTGTAAAACTGTGTGTGTGTATGTGTGTGTGTGTGTGTGTGCAGTTTCATACAGTGTTTCTCTGTTGTGACATGTTTTGTTCTTTTTGTTTTTGTTTGTGTGGCTGTCTGTGTGCATATGTGTGGAGAGGCTAACTAGTTAAATGTATGTTTAAGACCAAAGATTCCCTTGAGACAAAAGGGGAGTCAAGCTAGAGAAAGAAATACATGCAATTGTGCTTTTATAACACATAAACACATTAAGGATCTTGAACAATGTGTTTGATCACAGTTTTTCTATATTATTGATAAATAATACCTAATAGTACAATACAATATAACACACAGAGTATTGTTGAGAATTGCAACGTGTCCCAGCTTTTATCATCACAACATTACTTCTATGAGCGTATTATTTTGGAAGTATGGGAGCTGAAATGTGTTGTTGGCCTATTTGTGGTGCGTCTGTGCATAATTAGAGTTTGCAGGGCGAGAGGCTAAATGTTTAATAGTTACATTTCATCATAACACGGGTTCCAGGGCTGGAAAGGAAGCCTTGGGCTACAGCAGATGCTCCGCAGCGCTTCGAATTCCTTTTATGAAAAGCAATACTCCTTTTATGACACCCATGTCATTGATTTCTACCATACTGTCTTGCCTTTGGATACTCTGAGGATCGTATACGGAACCAACGGACCGGTTAAAAGGAGCAGCTTCGGGCCAAATTGGCCATTTGCGTGTGTGTGTGTGTGTGTGTGTGTGTGTGTGTGTGTGTGTGTTAGCTGCAGGCCTAACAGGGCGTGAGTGATTAGCAACAGTAGCTGGTGACGCAGTAAAAGGTTCATTAATTAATAATCCATTCTGTGGTTACCATGGCAAATAGTTCTGACAGGAGTCTGGTCCCATCTACACACAGCACACTGCACATTTACTGGACTTTTTACTGAAGTCTATTCTGACCTGTCTAGCCTAGTTTTGTTTATTTTGTTTACTTAAATCTATTCTGACATGTCCAGTCTAGTTAACTTTATTTTGTTTACTTAAGTCTATTCTGACATGTCCAGTCTAGTTAACTTTATTTTGTTTACTTAAGTCTATTCTGACATGTCCAGTCTAGTTAACTTTATTTTGTTTACTTAAGTCTATTCTGACATGTCCAGTCTAGTTAACTTTATTTTGTTTACTTAAGTCTATTCTGACATGTCCAGTCTAGTTAACTTTATTTTGTTTACTTAAGTCTATTCTGACATGTCCAGTCTAGTTAACTTTATTTTGTTTACTTAAGTCTATTCTGACATGTCCAGTCTAGTTAACTTTATTTTGTTTACTTAAGTCTATTCTGACATGTCCAGTCTAGCCTGGTTTTGTTTAAGTTTAGTTAACTTTATTTTGATTGTTAAGTCTATTCTGACAGTCTAGTATAGCCTATTTTTGTTTATTTTAGTTTAGTTAACTTTATTTTTATTTACTTAAGTCTATTTGGACAGTCTAGTCTAGTTTTGTTTATTTTAGTTGAGTTAACTTTATTTTTGTTTACTTAAGTCTATTCTGACATGTTTAGCCTAATTTTTGTTTATTTTATTTTAGTTCACTTTATTTTTGTTTACTTAAGTCTATTCTAACATGTCTAGTCTAGTTTTGTTTATTTTAGTTTAGTTTACTTTATTTTTGTTTACTTAAGTCTGCTCTGACAGTCTAATAGCTAGTTCAGTTTAGTCTAGTCTAGTCTAGTTTAGTTTAGTTTGGTGTAGTTTAGCCTATTCTGGCCAGTTTAGTTTAGTTTAGTTTAGTTTAGTTTTGATTAGATTAGATTTG
Organism: Centroberyx gerrardi; assembly: GCF_048128805.1. Taxonomy (NCBI): domain Eukaryota; kingdom Metazoa; phylum Chordata; class Actinopteri; order Beryciformes; family Berycidae; genus Centroberyx; species Centroberyx gerrardi. The sequence goes on from NC_136000.1 coordinate 25,997,676, forward strand.
ATTAGATTAGATTACTTTAGTCTAGTCTAGTCTAGTTTAGTTTAGTTTGGTGTAGTTTAGCCTATTCTGGCCAGTTTAGTTTAGTTTAGTTTAGTTTAGTTTAGTTTAGTTTTGATTAGATTAGATTTGATTAGATTAGATTACTTTAGTCTAGTCTAGTCTAGTCTAGTCTATCCTGGCCTGCCTAGTCTAATTTAGTTTAGTCTGGTCTAGTATAGTGTAGTTTATATCTTAGTCTTTGTTTAGTTTTAGCTTTAATTTAGTTCACTCTCACTCTCAAAGAACTTCAAAAGAAACCCAACAGCAGCAGCAGCAGCAGCAGCAGCAGCAGCAGCAGCAGCCTGGTGGAATGCTCTGCAGTAAATCACATTCATTGTTCAGCGGCTCTTCCAACACACAGAGAGAGAGAGAGAGCTGCAGGGGAGGAATGCCCGTCCCGTCCTGCTCTCCAAGGGGGCTCCATTCATTTTTCAGGATTTCATAAAGTCTCATTCTGGCTTGCTCCAAATCTTCAACGTGTTTAAAAATCTCCCCGTAGACCCAGAATGTCAAACAATTTGTAAGACAGTCAAAAGACAGAATAAAATCTTCTACTACTTACCTTTTTGATTAATTTTAAGTTAACTGGGTTCTTACAAGTTGTGTCTACAGAGCCTGAAACCACTAATAAAAACACTTCCTGGACTCTGAGCTCACTGTAACATGGATTTGCCCTGTCTGTCTTTCTCTTCTTAACTATTGATGTCATGTCTACAAATAACCTGGCTGGAGCATTATATAGCCCAGCGTGCCGGGGCACGTGCCGTGTTCTCCTGACTTTGTGGGTTTGAGTCTGTCTGACAATTTTTCTTTCAAAGTTTTTTTTGCCTTTATTCATAGCATAAAAGTAATATATTTTAATGATGATGAGATTGAAAATAACTTCCTTAGCGTCGCTTCCAGGTTCACAGACTGTTTAGGAGTTCAAACAAAACACTTCAAACAAATACACACAGGCTCAGATCTAACTTTGTAAATTCGGGTATCTTGTAACTGATGTCTGATGTCTGATGTCCTATTCTGAATAGCTCTGTTGGGTAAAGACCTGGTATCTCTAAAATGTCAGTTTTCAGGAGCCACGTTTGTAGCTTGACTCCAATGCATTTCTGAGTCAATGGGGTTTGCAAGGAATATTCTCAATCCATTGGAGACCATGTAATAGTTCAATTGAACTAAAAACATGAAAATCACCAAAATTGGAGTTATGATGCTTTCACATGACAGAAAAAATATATTCTTTTGATTTTAGCTGCTGTGTTCACAAAGTCAGTTTCCCAGTCACAGTCGATGGAGCAGCTAAGAATGTTCATCAGAAGAGTCCTCAGTCGTCTTTTTCTATCAGTGAGTTCGTGTCCGCAGTGTCCAGAGACCACAGGAATATGTAAATCCTGTTTTTGTCTCTGGATCCTTTGATGCGCAGTAAGCAGGCCCAGAATGTGACGATACCATTGGCTGCCGGTCCTCGACACAAAACAACACCACACTCCTTCTGGCTCCTGACAACAAAGATTGAGAAACGCTGTCCCGTGTCCCGGCTGTGTCCCCGTTTCTCCTCATTGCTATTCAAGGACACGCACGGAAATACCTTGGCTTTGTTTGCCGGTTTGGAAGATGATGCTGCTATTGTGGAAGTGGCCTATTAAATATTTAAAATGCATCAATAGCGCAAGAACACAGAAAAGATAATGATGCTACAGTGACACACAGCTGACTCCAGACAATCTGTGTGTGTGTGTGTGTGTGTGTGTGTGTGTGTACAGAGAGGGAGAAACTGAAGATGCCACCCTCGCCCCGTTTCCTTTTCTCCCTTTGTCATGTGTATAAAAGGGAAAGAGAGGAACAATCTGAACAAAGTAGCGTCTCATCTCGCTCTCTCTCTCTCTCTCTCTCCCTCTCCGGCTACCTGGGTGTTATCTCCTCCTTTTAAATAACGCTCAGACCCATTGTAGAGGAGAGACGAGGCCTTTTCAAGGATCTCAACTGTCTGTAACTCTGACAGAGAGGCGAAGACTGGAAACTTGTCTGGTTTGCAACCGTTTCCGCCCTCGTTGCAAAACTGAAGCAGTGCGGGTGGCAGCGGGAACAAATACATCATGCATGAGCAGAGAGTATTTCAAAAAGACTGTCAATACAACAACTTAAACTATGTCTTATTCTCCGTTTCGCTCTCACTGCCTCTTCCGCCTCCTTCTGCTCACAGGGAATTTTTTATCCCCACTTAAAAGCAGCTGGGAAGATCAGATCTGTGCAACAAATGGTTCAAAATCTTTTTTTTTCTCTCCAGTTCCTGCGTACATGATTTATTGATGAAGCAGCTAACAGCGAAATTAACCAATTTTTCCTTTCCCTGTCGCCCGCTTGGGACCCATACACTCACAGCAGGAGATGCTGAGGCGGAATGCGACGACGTGAGCATCCCATAAATACAGAGACAGCGGCTGACCTGGGACTCACTAACATCGTCAGAGTGGAGCCATTTGTTTGACTTTATTGGCTTGTTTGAAAGGGACGAGCACAGATGACGCTGATGCCAAGGCAATAACAGCGTCTGAGGCATTGTTCCATGTGTGTATAGCCAAGACTAATGCTCAAGACACTCCGGTTAACGGCCGTTCATGGACACCTAAAAATACGAATGACACGTTATTACACTGTAAAGCGCTCAGCACAGTCAACACGTCCCGTCACGCGTGATGCAGCAGCTGCTTTGGGACGGTCAGCGACAACACTGACAGTCTGTTATGAGGATTGTTGAGAGGCGATGCAAGAGCACCGGGGTCTGTGATGCCCCCCTGGATAATATGACTATGGGACTGACCATTATCAACAGCTGGGATTAGCGGGCGGCTCCGTATAAAGTGTTGCCGCACGTGGTCGGGCTCATTGTGACCCACCTCTGCCTGTCTGGTTACATCAGCGACGGAGAATCAGCCTCCTTCCTCACCCAGAGCCCCGTATCGCCACCAGCCCTGATTAACTGTGGTACCCAACACTCTCGGCTTCCCTGGCTCACACACACACACACACACACACACACACACACACACACACACACACACACACACACACACACACGGAAGTACAGTACAGACGAGGGCAGAGGCCTGGACGTGTGTGTGTGTGTGTTTATTCCTGGTCAGACGGTGGGATCCCGTGGCCGAGTGACAAATTTGGAACGGCGCATGGTCAAGTATTTTGATATATCGGTTACGGTGTCAGTCAGTTAGTCTGTCTGTCTGTCTGTCTGTCTGTCTGTCTGTCTGTCTCGTGAGAGCAAAAAATAAACACACACACATACACATACACACACACAAACATGCATACGCAAGCAGCTGTGCGGTGGGAAATGAGTGGAGGCCAGTAATGTAGGCTACATTGTAATATGAAAATAATAACAAAAGATGAACATGAGGCTAAAGAACAGACTGTCAGTGTTTGCTTCTGGATCTTTTCTGGTCTCCATGTTAAAACAATGATAACAACAAAAAAAACAACTTTATCTCACTGTCCATTTCCCCATTTCTCATATCCTGAGTGTGTTTACATGCACACATCCAGATATTAAGTATATAAGCTGTGTATATAGATACTGATCATATATATCCCTGTATGAATAACCAGTATAATGTGAATATTAGCACAGAAATAAAACTAACACAGTGAACCAACATAAGGTGTTTACATGCCTCAGTATCTAATATCAACATATCCCAGTCATCATATCCTGGCTATTGCAAATTGAATATTACACAGAATATTCGAGTGCCCCAAAAACTCAGAATATTAATATCTATGCAAATACACTCTTTGATAGGAGGCTACAATGTGATATTGTAGCCTATTATCTACCTCATTGTGCTTCAAACATGTCAGCATCTCAGGAATCTCGGCTGAGAAACCCCCTGCTGATTTTCATACTGACAGCCATTTTTTACATTTTTGAGTTTCACCTTGTTTTTTTGATATTTTACCTCCATACCATTTTACTTTGGATGTCAAATCACACAACAACAATAAGATTAAACTGCAGACTATCAAATTTAATTTGAATGTATTCTAAGCTACATTGGACAGATTGTATTGCCTCAGAGACATTCACATCATTTTACATCCAAAGTAATTACAGTGCCAAAACAACAACAACAAAAAAGACATTAAAAGACAGGTGTTGCTGTCCTAACACTTTCAGAGCTCACTGTACACAACTTTGTAGGGAATCTGCTTTTTCACAACCAGCTTCTATTAAAATGCATTTTTTGGGGCATATACTGTGTAAATATATGAGTTACACCGTTTCCTTTGCACTGTATGTGAGGTCCTCTTTGCATCATGTGAATCAGTCAGTACTGTGACCATGTCACTGAAACATGTTGCCAAGACAAATTCCTTATGCTATTTCTCATTGACAAACACAAAATAATTCCTCATGACCAGCTGACTGCATGGACTTTATCAGAACAGCTGTTTCTGAATAGATTAAATAAGATTATCTTGGATTAATATAAAATAACTAATAAACTAGAATCTACCATAAGGTCATTAGCAGCAAACAAACAATTACAATTGATGAGGGACATTGTTTTTCTATGTAAATAGGGTCCCTGTCATGTTTACTTCACCATCCTCTGTGGTATAACTTTATATCAAATCCCTCACCCACCACTAGAGGGCGACACGACGGCTTCCCCTCCCCATGAGGAGCTTCTGATTACCCACTGTTGCTCTTGTTTCCCACAACAACTGCCATCTTCCTCCGTTACCATGGGGACGCTGCTGAAAAGCCAGCCGTTCTCGGTCTGACGGTCTCCGGTTGCTACGGCAACCGGAGACCGTCAGACCGAGAAATAAATACTGTCAGCATTTTTTTCCCTCCTTTTTCTGCATCTCTTTTAGTCTCTCTTCTTTATATGTGTCTCACTATATCTTTCTCATGTTAACACACACACACACACACACACACACACACACACACACACACACACACACACACGCACACACACGCACACACACAAGCTCTGGACCCATTTCTTTTTTGTGATGTATCTCTTGTTTTTATTGTCTTTGTTTTATCGATTTAATGTGTTTTCTGTAAAGTGCTTTGTGATAGGCCAGTTTGCTTTTAAGTACTTTACTTGAACTTGACTGCATTCATTTGAAGAAACAAATTCCTAATTACAACTTTATACCTGTGTAATATGACTGGTGGCAGTGAATTCTAAAATTCCTCTTCCAGTACTTCCTCTGGTGAAGCTGGAAATCATCATGACAAATGATGATGAATTGATGAATTGATTAAACTAAATCAAATTCAATTCAATTCAATTCAATTCAGTTCAGTTCAGTTCAGTTCAGTTCAGTTCAATTCAGTTCAGTTCAGTTCAGTTCAGTTCAGTTCAATTCAATTCAATTCAGTTCAGTTCAGTTCAGTTCAGTTCAGTTCAGTTCAGTTCAATTCAGTTCAGTTCAGTTCAGTTCAGTTCAATTCAGTTCAGTTCAGTTCAGTTCAGTTCAGTTAAATTCAATTCAATTTAATTCAATTCAATTGCTTTAGTGGCATCAGATACAAAAGTTCTTATTGTCAAAACAAAAACAACATCTAACAGATTACAACCACATTCAGGTAGCAACCATGCCAATGTGACAATAACAGCATCAATAATATACTAAATCAATATGCTAATTTGTCGAAGGACATACAATATGCATCTTTTTTCCATTGTTAATGTCCCTCCTGTCTGTTAAGCATGGCACGCTCTTTTTTCTATTCCCAAACCACCTCCTCACTAAACCTGATCCTCAAATAGCATCGTGGGAGAAAAATATCAAAATCCTTTTTTGACAATATTGCATCAGCAGCTCTGTGGCAGCTCCCACCCCCAGTGTTTACCACTGTTGTCTAAAACCATGCCCTCAAAACAGCAACAGCGAAACATCAACTGCAGATGTTGGAAACTGTGAATGTTTCTCATTGTGTATGGTTTGCACTATATTTCCCTTGCAAATGACTTCTCTTTGGCCGATAAACGAGGCCTACTAACCAGTTGTATCCTATCCTATCATATTGTATCATGTCTTCATAACTCATTCTTCTTTTTTCACACACACTCACACCTGGGAGTGCAGTAGTTGTGGGTTAAGTGCCTTGCTCAAGGACACTTCAACAGTCCATCTTCCCTGTCGCTCTGGGGCTTGCCTGCTTCCCGTGAGACACTCTGGTTCACACACACACTCAGACTCACTCTTTACCTATCGTCCCTCTTTTAGTAAAGTAGGTGTGTGTGTGTGCCTGTGTGTGTGTATGTGACAGACAAACCATACCGAACATGCTCATCTTTGTAAACGAAGCAGAAACTGCATGCCTGAGAATTCTGAGCTGGCTGGTATCCTAGCAACAGACAGACGGGTGCTGGAGCGCTATAAATATCCTTTTGGTCTGTCTGTGTGTGTGTGTGTGTGTGTGTGTGTGTGATGTGTGTGTACATTTGGTTGGCATGTAGAGTAGTAGATGATTTTTTCGATGCATTCTATCTATCTATCTATCTATCTATCTATCTATCTATCTATCTATCTATCTATCTATCTATCTATCTATCTCTCTACAGCAGCTGCAGATGCAGCACCAGCAATGCAGGCTTCCATCCCTCCAGTGAAGAGAGCAATGGAGGGAGGGAGAATGAGAGAGGGAGGAAAGGAGGAATGACAGGAGAGAGATGGGGAAAGAGGGGATGGGAGAGAGAAGGATGGAAGGAGGGAGGGAAGAGAGGAAGGAAACGGGAGTGTGTCTAGACTGCAAAGAAACACAAAGCAATAAGATGGTTGATGTGTTAAATAACTGGATGCTATACAGCGGGTGTGTGTGTGTGTGTGTGTGTGTGTGTGTGTGTGTTATAGAAGTTATAGAAGAGAATTTCGCTATAGGGATCAATACAGTATCACATTATTATTAGAACAGGTGTGTTTACGTGTGTGTGTGTGTGTGTGTGTGTGTGTGTATGTATATGACACATGCATTCTGGCCTTCTTTGCCTCCTTGTCCTGTATTCAGCAATCTGCTCACTAGGCGTGGTGGTGCAGTACCTCAGCCTCACCACTAGGTGGGTGAGTTGCTCCATTTCTGAGAGAGAAAACAGAGTGAGGAAGAGAGGCAGAGAGAGAGAGAGAGAGAGAGAGAGAGAGAGAGAGAGAGAGAGAGAAGGCAGACAGCAGTCCTGTCAGCAACAGGGTGGGCTTGATTCGATGCCAGGGGCAGTCCTTTTCATGTCCTCCTGCTCGTGATGGAGGAAGTATCAATCAGAGAGAGGGAGAGAGAGAGAGAGGAAGAGAGGAGGATCACGATCTCACTATACCTTCTTAATCTCTCTGTGTGTGAGGAGAGAAGGTTTCATAAAGGCTGGTTCATACTTGCATCATGCGGTTTGTACATTCAGTGGCAAAATGCACCAGTACAGCTCAAATGTCATAAAGGTGCATCATAGACGATAACATTTCACAATAAAAGTATAAGATACAAACATTTTAAAGACTTTTACCACTATAGGCTCAGAAATTGAGTGATATTCGGCATCTACTGTTATTTTGACAGTGTTGAATGCATGGAGCCACATGAACGCTGCGTTTATGATTTTTATTATGGGTTGAAATCAAATGGTAAAAACACTCCTTGGAGCCACCAACAAGCTCTTTCTCACTGGTAATTCCCATTGGGGATTATTTGACCGCCATCATCAACCACCTTGTCTGGTGTCTGCCACAGTTTCTACCACCCTTGAAAAGGAAGGGTGGGCCCCAACACCAACAGGGTGTCACTCCATCTAAAGGAGTTTCACCACTGCTGATCTCAGTGGCGGGTTGTAGCTTCACTTGAGCTAAATGTTGTTTCAGAGACTGGAATTTATTTCCTGAAAAGAATACAAGCAAAAACAGCAATTAAGCTGGTTTGCCCTTCCCTTTTCTCACCTTACCTCTTACTTTGTATGTTTTAAGTACAGCCATTGTAGAATTATCATGCGTCTCTTCATGCATCTATTGTGTACATCTGAATTATTTATCTAACATGCATCCTTCCTGCATTAGTACAACAGCAGCCACTGCAGCTCAGTCTTTCTCAAATGCAACAAAATTAAACAGAATGGACAACAGCAGGATTTTCATAATGGCAAAAAATGTTTGTCCAGTCAAATGTGTTGAGTCGGCCAGAAACTTAACATTTTATTCAGCTGAGCTTAACCTTTTCTGTGGTGCGGGTTGGAATTACACAATTAACTGATGTCTGTTTTTTAGAATTAAAAGCAGACTTCAAACATCATAATGTAGGGAGTTCAGATTACACAAGTAGTCTTTGATGTAAGGAAAATATATGCGTACCATGCCATCAAGGACTTGATAAATACACAGATAAATTATTATGTTCTGGTTGCTTTAATGAATGATGTTAAAAAAAAAAGAGCATGACTGTGTCTGCAGTGAAAACATAATGCAGATAAGTCTGAATGTATTTGAGCAGCATCTGAGTGCATTGTGCACCCTCCTTGAACTCTGTGTTGCTATTTAATTGTTTCACCATGATTATTTTTTAAATTCATTAATAAGCCTATGTACTACTAATAAGCCTGTGTACTGTATGTGCAAATGAATGGTATATACTTTGTGTGGAGGTTGGCATGTTCTCAAGTCTGTCTTTTATCAATCTCATCAGCTGTGTGAAAATTTTGTGTGTAAGCGCCCTTTAGCAGAAGCAGTACAGTAAGCAAGTTATGAAAAGTGAAAACTTCAACAATGGCTGAATCTGTACCACCCATCACCTTTGGACTGGATCTAGAGAAACGAAACACCTAATTTTTGTCCTGACATTTGACCTCTGACTGTTTGACCTCTGTGGATTAGCGTTGGTAACGGGCCAAGTTCATAAAGATCTCTCTTCTTCCCATATTTATTCCCTGCCTCCCTGCCCCACCCTGCCCCCCTTCTTCCTCTATCATTCTACCCCGTTCCCTCCCACACCTCTCATCCTCTCCATCCCTCTCTTCCTCCTTGCATCTGTTACTCCCTCCCAAATCTCTTCACGTTTTCAATCTCCTACCCAGCTGTTTCTGTGCTAAAAAGCCATGCTAGCAAAAAAACGCTAACTTTAAAACTTTGCAAAAATATGACGCAGCAATGTGTCAGCTTCTGAGCAAATCTAATGTGATGTATTGCTGATGCAGTGTAGCGTTTTGTGGCGCAATGAGACCAAATGTAATGTGTTTGATCTGATTACTGTATGATAATACATCATGGCAGAGATATTCATGAAAATGCAGATCAATTGAGAAGTTGCAAGAATTAGCGTAAAGTCGAGCGGCAAAACAAGCCGATGATGAATCAAGACATGACAAATAATATGTGCTGTGACTCAAATGAAGGTTAATCCCTACTTAATCACCTCCCACCTATTAACCTTTTCATGAATTATAATCACTTCCTACTACTAACACCTGTTGTTGAGAAGAAGTGTGACGCTGCTCTGTCCCTCACATGAGAGAATCACACTGACTCACCTATGAAACATTCAAACAATGCATTTTGCCAGCATGCAAAAAAGTAAGTACAGGAGAGGCAAAGCTAGTGAGCAAGTTCTCTAACAAAAGAGAACCGACTAATCTGAGTTGCTGTTGTCAACTCAGCGATTCCCATTGAGCCTGGAGAGAAGAGTGGAATAAACCACAAACAGCAGAGTATTGAGTCTGTGTCTGGCCTGTTATTTGGACTTAATTGTGTACCATCACTTGTACAATAGTGTGATTTTCTTCATGCTTGAGGATCATGTACATTGTCCTTCCTCATCACTTACTGCTCCTTGAATTTGACACAGGAGATGCTACCACTCTCACTGCCACCGTATTTTAACATGGCGTCTATGAAATCATGACAGGTTAACATAAAGGCTGATTTGTGACTACTGCATTAATATTTTGTTATTAGAAATGTCATTCAGATTTAGGTGGATTTTGCTGGTGCTTTGTGTTCAGTGGGAAGTAAAAAATCATTATGTCTCAGTGGGAAAAGCTTGACAGCTCCAGAGCAGATTTGATATTAAATTATATTACAGATTACACTGAATTAAACATGACAGGGATTCCATTCCCGTATAAAATCCATCTTCCTTTATTGATTGTAAATGCTTGCGGGTTACTAAAGGTGAAATTATGTTTTTTTTTTTTTGTTTTTTTTTTACAAGGTTTTACTGCAATAAACTTTATTGCAGGTAGCTAATAGTTTATGTTCTTACCTATTAAAATGACTGCTCTGGTAAAGTTCATTCAATTCATTATGTGCAACAAATTATTTTGTATTTGCCAATGGGGATTTTGTCAGAAATGAACACCAACTAGCTGGGGTTACTAATTTAGGTTCCTTCCCTCCAAGTAAAGTCTACAATCCTACAATCCAGTAGCTTTCTCATACAACTTCTGAAAAATATTCTTGATGAGCTTTGTCATTCTCAGTGTGGACTGCATCTTTCCTGTGTTCCCTCAGCAAAAGTGTTTAGAGTTATAGTTATAGAGTTGTGGGACACAGAGATACAACACCATCTCTCAGGCAGCCACACAGCGCTTCAGCTCTCTTGGTAGCGGACATTCATGTGGGGATCCTGGTTTTTAATCCCTGACTTGGCAAATTAGGCTTTGGTATTTGGTTTCACAGAGCCAAATAGGTCACATCTTATCATGAATTACATGCTTGTTCTACTGTGGCTTATGCAAAAACACCATCACATGGGGAGGAAGATAAGCCACAAGATAACAACAACATCCAAAAAGCTGAAGTTAGAACAGCAACAGCAACAGAAACATGTGTGTGCCTGTTTCAGATAGCAGGAATCTGATGTCATTGCTGTTATCTATTTTCCTTTGCAAATCAATGACGCTTCTCCCTGGCAGGATTTAAAAAATCTCGTAGGCAGTGAGATGAGGTCACTGGGGGCGGGATTTGAGGTATTTAACGCCTGACTACATAGTCCAGCTGTCAGTCAATCTACTGATCAATCAATGTCCCCCTGTCAGTCTCACCCTGCTAAATCAAAAATCACTATCTGCTCTCCCGCTGTGGTCGCCTCTTCTTTCGATTTTTGGCTCTTTTTTCCCCCTCCTTCTCTCTCTTTTGCTGTTCTCTCTTCTTCCACTGTAGCCCTCTCTCTCTCCATCGCTTCCTCTCCTTTGTTTTCCCCTCTCCCCTTCTGCCTCTCCATCTTTCCCTTCCCTTCCTCTCTCTCCTTCCCTCCCTTGTTCCTTCCCTCACTGCTCACTCCTTCCCCACTCTTGTTACCATTTTCACTCCCTCATTTTACATTTACATTTTACCGTTCAGGCATTTCACTAATGATCTAATCCCAAGTGACTTATAATGAGTGCAGCAGTAGAATACACTCACATTGGCCACAGAATGATCACCTCTCCCAATTTGTGAGGATTGGCACCAAAACCATGTGTGTCTCTGGTAGTTAGCTCTGTCTGGTGCGCATGCTAACACTTTAGCATAGACTACAGCATTTTAAAGACCCCATGAACTGGCATGGAGAGCGTGCTTTGCTTCTGTGTATTGACGTATTTCCAAATGAAACAAGTTAGGGTGGGAAGCGTCAGGCTTATTTGAATATCAAGGAAGTGGGCGTGTCAGTGTCAAACCCGCTCAGATCAAACATGGACAGCAGTCTACACTCGGATGTGTAGGAATATTCTCCGCCTCCGCCGCCTCACCCGGGAAAAGAAGCGCAGCCAAAAACACTCCTTCCTCCCATGTTGCTATAGCTGTACTGAGCTCGCATGCTAGGAAAAAAATAGCAGGGGGAGGGGGGAATAATTCCAACAGTTATCAAAATTTCATTGGATGAAGTTTTGTATCCGCCCCCGAGTGAAGGATGAGTCATCAACAGAAAGGTGCTGGTTACCGGAAAGAGAGGGTCCGTTCATTTTGATATAAAATTTCTATAAATTAAATTTTTTTGGCCTGTATTGGTGAATAGGCGTACCCTAAGTAAGTCCAGCAACAACAAAAAGTTAAAAAAGCGTTATTTTTCATTTGATGGGGTCTCTAAGTAACCGTAGGCGACTAGCAGAATCCTAAAAGTGAGAAAATGAGAACCTGTAGCAGCTCTGAGGCTTGATGCTCTCTTCTTGTGAGATTTTTAAAAAAAAGGTTCATCTTCATACTGTGGATAGTTCTAATCGCCTACGGTTACTTAACATACTGTATGCTAAAGCGTTAGCATGCGCTGGACAGAGCTAACTACCGGAGACACAGAGATGTGTCAGAAACTGGGTAAGATGACCAATGGGCCAAACTCCCAAAAAGTCCAAGTAGTCCCAGAGCTAAGGAGAGTGACTGAAGGGATTTTTTTTTTTAGAGCAATTAGTGCAGTAGAGTGGTGAGAGGGTGAGGAGAGGAGAGGAGAGGAGACGCTCTCCATCCCTCCCTTGCAGTTTTCCCTCCTTCCACCCCCTGCATACCTCCCTCTGTGTGACTCACCCTCCCTCTCTTCTTCTCTTCTCACTCTTCCTGATCGCTCCCTCCATCTGCCCGGCCTCTCCTCTCGTCTCCACGCCTCTCTCTCTCTCTGTCTCTCTCTCTCTCTCTCTCTCTCTCTCTCTCTCTCTCTCTCTCTCCTTTTATTAAGCTCGAACCCAGTGAACCAGCCATCTCCTTGCAGCAACTGCCACAGCAGTGTACATCAGTAAGGATGAAAGGCTCAACTCTCCCTCTGTCTTGCTTTACTCTCTCCCTCCCTCCCTCTCTCTCCCTCCCTCCCTCTCTCTCTCTCTCCCTCCCTCCCTCTCTCTCTCTCTCTCTCTCCCTCCCTCTCTCTCTCTCTCTCTCTCTCTCTCTCTCTCTCTCCCCCCCCCCCCCTCTCTCTGCATGTGTGAATGAATACTGTCTGACACAACTTCTCTCTCCCTCTGCCTGCTATCACTCCACCTCACACTTACTATTCTATCTGCTATGACAGGCCTTCTTTCTGATCTGTGTGTGTGTGTGTGTGTGTGTGTAGGTGTGTGTGAGTCAGTGTATGTGTATGATGTTTCATGTCAATAGGAATATTGGAATATAGTGTATAGTTGTAATCCCCCCTCATAATAGACAGTGTGTGTGTCATCTTGTGGACTGTGTGTACAGTGTGTGTGGGATTACTCTCCTGCTTGTTCTGCTTCGTATTATTGTACTATCTGTCATGACACAGCTGCCTCAAGTGTGTGTGTGTGTGTTACTACAGTATGTCAATTGAAAATGGATTATTTGTATTATCTATGGCAGAATTCCATGATGTGTGTGTGTGTGTGTGTGTGTGTGTGTGTGTGTGTGTGTGTGTTTGCACAGGAAGGAGACAGAGATTATGTGTATCATCTAGACAGATGAACTCAAAGCTCTCTCAGGATCTCATGAAGAGGGAAATAGATGAGGAGAGAGAGGCCGAGTGTGTGTGTGTGTGTGTGTGTGTGTGTGTACACGTGTGTGTATTTGGCATGTTTTTTTGGAAGTTGAGAGAGTAATGGTTGTAATGCATCAATACAGCAGAGGATGAGTGAGTGAGTGTCATTTTCAGTGTGTGTGTGTGTGTGTGTGTGTGTGTGTGTGTAATGAGGAGAAAAATGCTAAACAAAGTTAGGAATGAATTTAATATAAGGGAGACAGACAGCAGGTGAACACTTACTCTCTCTGTCTCACTCTTTTCAGTGTTGAGGCTGGCAGCTCTAGCATGTGAGAGAGAGTGTGTGAGACATAGATTGTGTGTGTGTTTGTGTGAGAGAGAGATACAACGTGTGTGTGTGTGTGTGTCCTTCTGAAATACGTCAGCTCACTGCATGATTTCCTTTCTCCGGGGGTCAACTGAGGGGGAGACCGGAAGCGAGTGTGTGTGTTTTGGATGTGTGTGTTAACATGTATGTGTATCTATGTGTGTGCATGCGTGTGAGTGTGTATGTGTGTGTGTTTGTGTGTGAGGGAGAGCTATTTGATCCCTGAAACCTCACCCGCTAGTTAAATCCACATTGTATTAACATTTAACTTCAGCCATAGCAAAGACTGATATAAGATGCATGTTGTTTTCATATATCATCGATGTCTTGCTAAGCATCTACTGAGGTGAGAATGGTCTTAAAAAACTATTTAGTATAATTATAAACATCCGCTTGGAAGGTAAGAGCATCTGCTCAGCTTCATGTGTGGGTTGCAGTGGGTGTAGACCGTAATCTCATGAATATGCAAATCAGATGGCAGGAACCAACCTAAGCTGAGGGAGGGCAAAGCCAGTCAGTCATAACTGAAGACGTAACAAATAATAGTTTACTGATGACTCAAATAATCCGACTTTACCGCCACACAAGGTGAAGGAAAACACCTGGTAAGTGATGAGAATATAGACTCCCAAATCATCCGTGTGTCCCGCAAATAAGTTTCTTGACTAGTTTAATTAGTATTATGGTGTCATTTTATTGGTGTTCACAACAAGAATTCAAAGGCAAACCAATTCAGCAAAACATTATTTGTGATAATCACCGTCCAAGTTTGATTTCTTGGCTCACTGCTGTACTGGCAGCCCTCCCTGCCTGCCAGTCCTCCGAGGCTCCTCTGAGGTTTAATGGCCAGCTGAATCCAGCAATGTCAGTGTGACCTACTTATCATTTATCACTGGCAATATTGAATTGCCTTAATGAAATCATAAGAATATTACTAATTAAAGTCTCTGGAAAGTTTGGACCTCGTTCATCAAGGTCATTAATCCTCTTTTGGCAATCGGAGGCATGTATCTGTCCTCGTCATTGCGGGGGGGGGGGGAAGCTGGCCATGACACTAACAAGGACGCTGTGAGAGAAACTTTTCGTTTTTTTGGCTTGTGAGACCAATCCTCTCCATGTTGCTCTTTGCTAAATAACTTGAGGAATTCCTTCAACTCTGAACCCTCTGAAGGGTTAACTGCCGTTAAATTCATTGTCTGTTTTAGCTGAGTTGTTGTTAAATGTATACAAAAATGCATGTACAGGATTTAGTAAAATTCTTACAAAAATCTTCATAGGAGCACCCCCTAGTGACAAATCTGAGGTGACAGCTAACACTGGAGTTAGGCTGCGCTCACACTACTCCACTTTTTGCTGCCTAAACTACATTTTATGCTGATGATTTGAAAAAGCGCGTCCCGTGATGTGCACTTGGTTCCTGTAACCATCAGCTGCAGCAGCTGCCACCTGCCACTGTCAGCGAACAATACAGAAGTACAACTGTCAAACACTTGCCAGGAACCCCCTCAACACAGCCGGTGTTGTACACGCGGATTACGATCAGAGAAACAACTACTACCAAAAGAGGCAGCGTCATGTGTGCTGTGCTCCTCTAAATAGCTGAATTGCTCTCAACTTTAGAAAGTACAGTAAACCTGTTTTCTGTACGTGATTCCTGTGCCCAGAACAAAAATGTCCCTGACAAAATAATCCCGACAAACTTTTCTTGTGGCTAAGTCATTGATTAGCTTATGTCCTCAAAGTCCAGTTTCTGAGCCTCCTGGCACTTGGTATAATTTTCTTATTAACTTACGCTGAAGGCACGGCTGCCCTGTATAACCTGTTTACTTTCGGTCCTCCATTGCACATGGCTGCCTGTCCCTGTGATCAAATATTCCACAAGTTAATGGAACATTAGAGCAGTGGTTTTCCTGACATGGTGGGTGGTAATATGTCTAATAAGTCTAATAAGTAGGGTTTTACATGAAATTATTAATAGATATATTTTTATAGGTTAGAGAGGATCAGGTCATCTGCTAAAGCCCATCTAGAAATAAAATTGTCAGATTGTAACCTTAACCTATGAGTCATTCTTTCCATTTCTTGTACTTCTTTCAGTTTGGATATCCATTGCTCATGTGTTGGGGGATCAGATTGAAGCCATTTCAGTGTGATAACTTTCGCTGCTGTTACAAGCAGTTTTTGTAACATGTATATCTCTTTTCTGCTGCTAAGACCCTCCGATATCACTCCAGGAATGGCCGTTTTAAAATCTTGTGGGATTATAACGTCAAAGACTGAATTAACGTCTCTGAATACTCGTGGTGCCTGATTTGGCAGTGAGTGATGGTGTCCTGAAGTATCTGGTTATAGTTTTCCATTTAAATTCTTGCCAGGAATTTGAGTCGGTTACTTGATGTGCCTCGGCACAAACAACTCTCCACTCCCTCTCCAAAATGACCTCTTGGATTTCCGTCTCCCACTTAGTTTTTAAATAAAATGAATTATATTCCTCTAGTGATGTAAGATTGAAGTATAGGGAGGAAATTCCAGTAGCTGTCGATGTTTTTGCTTGATATTGAATCAAATACTTTTCTAAGGTGTTGGGAGTTTGGATAGTTTTCCAGTCGCTATGCTTTTGGAGAAAGTGTCTAAGCTGCAGGTATCTATAAAAATCTGTTTTGGGAATGGCATATTTATCCACAGTCTCCTGAAATGACAACATTTGTCCATCATGAAGGAGTTGGTGGACAAACATCAGGCCATATTTGGCCCATTTCCTAAAGCCAACATCTAGTGTAGATGGGGGAAAGTTATGTAAATAAGCAATTGAGGACAAACTGGATATTGATGTGGACATTTTAAGTTTTTTTTGTATTTCTCTCCACACTTTGATTGTGAGTAGAGTCAATTTGTTAAAATCAGGACCTCTTAAGTTTGGATTGGAGAAAGGAAGAGCTGTTAAAGGTACCGAGGTACAAAAAGATTTTTCTATATTGAGCCACCGAGTACTTAAATCGTCTGTCATCCATACAACTAGTGATTTGAGTTGTGCTGCCCAGTAATAGAGTTTGAAATTGGGAACAGCTAATCCATCACATCTTTTAGGGAGCAGCAATGTTTTGTAACGTATTCTTGGGCGTTTCCCTTGCCAAATAAAACCTGAAGTCATCTTATTTAGTGAATCAAAAACATGGTTGGGAATATGTATAGGTTGCATTTGGAAAGGGTAAAGAAGTCTTGGTAAAATATTCATCCTCACTGTCTCCACCCTACCCATCAAAGAGAGGGGTAGGATATTCCATCTGTCCAAAATACACCCGTCTTATTAGCCTGAATCACAAAGTGAGGCTGCAACAGAGAAGATCGTCTCATCCCCCCATTTGAGATTTCATAGATTCACTCTATTTGCCCAAATGAAATTCTGGTGTCAGTATGGACACTTCTCTGTCCACAAAAAGTGACAAATCTAAACTTCAGAGTGAAATCCAATCTCCTAACCAGCAGTGAGCAGCGCTCTGTCCAGAGAAAGCTGGACAATGTTAGATCAATTCCTCTCTCGTCCTTTTGGTATAAAGCATCACAGACCGGCTTGGCTGGTAAACATGAGCTTGCTGTGAGCAGTTCACTGACGTCACGTTATACGATTTCGGGGTATTGAAGTTCAACTATTTCAGTTACCTGCCATTTGGAGCTGCCACCATGCAAAGTTGGCTGGTGCAGCTTTAAGAATCTGTGCTTTTGCACATGTCCCATGTCAACTGTTAGGAGGAGGGCTGGCACATAGCAGGGGCCTGATCACAGAAAGTGTGGGGGCGGCCTGGATGTCATATACTTAAATGGACTTCCAAACCTATCACATACTCTATTCAGCCTCATTTCTTGACAAAACATGAAGCAATCCCCTTTTTTAAGTGAGTGATGTTAAGAATGACATCCTGAAAAATACAGGCTTTATAAAACTGTCACTAACACTAACACATTTCATCATTAACCTGTTTGAAAAAAAGATCTCCTCTCCCATTCTAACCACCAGATTAATCAATCAGTCACATAAAACCCAGCATGGAACAGGCTGTGGGTAATTTTGATAGGTTAAACAAAACTCATATATACCGGTTATATATACCGGATATGTAGGCCAGATTACCTAAAGACAAGTTCCTGAAGAAGTTTATTTGAAGTTACTCCGGCCAGCTTGCTACAGTACATTTTAAAACCCATCAATTCAATTGTAGGTTTTCTCTCCTGAGATAATTGGTTTTGTGTTTTCTCACCACAGATCCTGCCTGTGATTGCAGCAGGATTGGACGGCCTGGTGCTGGCCGGCTTGCCCGGCTGAAAACAGCGAGAGCGCATTAGAACATAATGAGAATCCGATATCATCAGTCCCGTCTCCGCCAGTCAAAGTGTGTACCAACATACTTTATTTCAAATAATCCTGAAGATTGTTTTGCATTTGCTGTGATACTGGATGGATTTCCAGCTGCAATTGTTGGTGTTTTTTTAAATTAAATATAGACTTTATGTTCGCAGGCTATCTAGCAAGGTGTTTTCACAGGTGTTTCATTAAATATGGCATTTTTGGCGCCAGTCTGCCTAGATGCTTTTACAGGTATTTTCATTAAATATCGCATTTGTGATGCCAGCAAGCTTCCTAGGAAAGCTACCTAGAGCTTTAAGAGATCTTTCATGCACCTATTCCATTAGCAGGCTGTTTAAAGTTAATTCCAATGCATCCTCCAATTAAAATATTATTTCTGATTATATAACTCAAGTCCCAGCTCCCACTGAGGATCCAGGAGGGATTTTCACTGCTCAGTTTTAGCCTTGAGATTTCATAAAAATCTGATCCAAAGTGATTCCAGATGTCAGTCCAGAAAAGTAAGAGACACACAGTGACGCCGAAAGAATCCGACACGACAACAGGCGGGTTTTTTGTAGTCATGAAAACGGTGGCTTTTTAATGTAAACACTACATTCGATTGGTTTTTCCAGCACGGACATCCCACATGAAAGAACAACCATTCACTAAAGAGGAGGAGAGGGAGAGAGAGAGAGAGAGAGAGAGAGAGAAAAAAAGCAGCACAGAAAAAAGCATTCACTGGGTAAAGAACAGAACGGAGGGGAGGTAAAAAAAAAAAAGAAGAAAGAAAAAGGAACATAACAGTAACAGAATGCCAAAAAACAGGTATATCATGTCATTATACACAGTTTTTTTCTCTTTTTTTAAAAACTAGAAATCAAGAAGGCGAGAAAGAGGGGGGGATATATAGATAGATGGATAGATAGATCGATGAGGGGTAACATAGAGTAGGGATGGTAAGGTAACGTCTTTCCAAATCTACGTGTTGTGTGTGTGTGCGAGTGTGAGCAAGTGTGTGCGTGTCACGTGAGAACTGTGCTTTTCATTGTAGACCTGGAAGGTGGTGTGTCGAAACTAAAGAGAGAGAAAGAGAGAGAGAGAGAGAGAGAAAGAAAGAAAGAAAGCATGACTTTATACAGCGTCGATGTGTCAACGTCCTTAGAACTAAGCGGACGCAGCGAGAAAAAACGCGCTCTCCCCCCCCCACCCCCCCGGAAAAAAGAAAAAGAAAAAGGTGGTTTATTTTTTCCGAAATAATAAAAAATAGATATCGTTATTATATTAATATTTAATCGTTCTGAGTCAGGCTAAAGTGAAGACACGGTTCTAATGCAGGGAAACAGGCAAAACGGTAGAGGGGGGCGGGGCTTAGGAGGTTGGGGGGTTTGGGGGGTTTGGGGGGCGGGGCACAGTTCAGAGCATTACAACAACAACGGGGTTCGAAATCTGAAATCGCGGTTCCAAGTCAGCTTGAGCCGGGCCGCAAACAGGAACCCTTAGCAAAAACATCTTTTTTTATTTTTTATTTAAAAAACGGGAGATATAGAGAAAAAAAGGTTCTGTCGCTACAAAGCACGAGAAATATACCTTTTGAGAATATTACAGAATCGTAATCGCAGTTGTTGTATATTGTAGTCGTAGCCGCGTTCGTCGTTGTCATTGTTATTATCGTTGTAATAATAAGCGTAGCTGTTTTTTTTAACTTTTTTTTTTAAACTGGTTGAATTCTACGTGTCGCTGCGAGAATCCCAAATATCTACACTTGTTCTTCTTCTTCTGTTCAGACAAACAGCCTCCCATAGGACCTTTAAACCTTTCCACTTTGACTTCTTACATGAAATCTCACCTGTTCACGTCGCATGATTTGACCCAACTGCGAAAAAAGCGAACCCCACCCCATCCCGGTCAGGAACCAATCACCTTCTCTTATTCCATCGCTGCTGCAGTCTGTCTCCCTTGCTCGTCTCTTTCCTTTTTTTGTACGTTTTTTTCCTGTTTTTTTAAATTCATCTTTTGCCATTTTTTCTTCAAAGGATTTTTGAGTTTTTTTTTTTACTATTTCTGAACAGTATCTATGTGAAGCTTTTTTTTTATTTTATGAATTAACTGGTCTCTTTATACAAAGGCTTGAGTAACTCATGCTATCTGTGTCGGGGGGGGGGGGGGGGGGGGCTTGGGACGGAGGGAGGGGGAGAAGGGGTGACAAGGAGAGAGGGGGACTTCGACTCCCCCCCCCATGACGACCTCTGACCCCCCGCCGAAAACCAGGAAGTCAGGGCGTCATGCAAAAAGAGGGAAGAAAGAAAGAGAAAGAGAGAGATGGAAGTAGAGGAAGAGAGGAATGGCGAGGATTAAAGGCAAGGTGGCGGTGCGTCAATGGAAAGAGAGAGAGAGAGAGAGAGACAGATGTGTGGGACAGGTGATCAGTCGATCAATCAATAAATAAATTAATAAATTAATCAACCATAACAATTATCAAAAGAGGAGTGAGCTTCCTTACATGGAGCATGTTAGTAGGTCTAGATGTTATAACAGTGAGAAAGGTAGAGTTATAATGTTGTGTATTTGCTTCTAAAAGCGTTAGCTATCTACAGTACAGCGCCTCTGTTACACGGCACCGATATGACACTTAGCACGTTTCCTATTGGTTCTCGGGCTCGGGCCGTGAGCCGCGATCGGCCGGTGGCCCGAGGCCTGTTCGGGGACAGGAAGCCTCACTTCCCGTCGATGAAAACCGGGTGTGGATTGCACACACGGGGAGCAAAACGATAAGCAAACCAAAAAATCGACAACGAAAAATCTTAAATGGCCTCGGCTAATTGTAAACAAAAGACTATGCTAAGGTAAGAATCAGTGTTGTCAGTTCCAGCAGGTCTTAGGGTTTCTTAGGGTTTTGGCCGACCTGGCTCGTGTTAATTAGTGCTATCGTCGTTATCGCACGTCTCGGCAACATTGTTATTACGCGGTCATCGCTATAGCAACAAAAAACAAACAAAATAATACACAAATAAAGGTGTCAGGTGAGGCAAAATGTGAATAAAAATCAGTGTACAGACTGATGCTCATGTAATAAATATACACACATGATCAACAAAAATAAAACATGAGTCATATTCATAATAATAATGATAAAAAACAACATCTGCGAAACAAAAGTAGAGGTTTTGTTTTTGTTAAAAGACAAAACGAAACAGCCGAAAATGAAGATACAGAAGAAGAAATAGAGAGGAGAGTGGGGGGAAAAGGAGGTTTTCATCGACTTTGTTCTAGAAGTTTTCAAGGCTGCAGGGTTTTGTGTTGTTGTTGTGTTGTTTTTTTTTTACTAAAACAAATCTGTCTGCTTGGCGGCTGGCCAAAGAAGAACAAGAGGAGGAGGAGGAGCGAGAAGAGAAGAGAGGAGAAGAGACAAAAACTAAAAACATTATATATATATATTTATATATACGTATGCCTATTTTTTAAAATTATCCTCATTATTAATATGTACCAAGTTGCATTTTTTTCTTTCGTTTTTTTTTCTTTTAATAATCAGCAGAATCATCGTCATCATCGTCATTTCCAGAGCAGTGTCAAAGGAACGAGGAAGGAAGGAATGAAGGAAGGAGGGAAGGAAGGAGCGGGAGAGGGGGAGAGAGGAGAGAAGAGGGAGAGGGGAGAGGACATGGGGGGGGGGGGGGGGGCTTTCTGGGCGCGCTCAGTACAAGCCGCACCCTCGGAGGTTGTTGGCGATGATGATGTCGGTGACGGCGTCGAACACCACCTGGATGTTTCCTGTATCCGTGGCACAGGTCATGTGACAGTAGATTTCCTTATTTGGAGAGCGGTTCTTGCTCTCGAATTGTGCTTGGATGTAGGCCGCGGCGTCCTCGTAGGTGTTCGGGCCTGGGAGAGAGAGAGGGGGGGAGAGAGAGAGAGAGAGAGAGAGAGAGAGAGAGAGAATGAGAAACGAGAGAATCCACATACAGCTTTCACATTCAATTTCCTCTGAGTGTCGTCCTTGATCGTAAACATGAGATATGAGTTTGGTTTTAAATATGTTGATTACTGATGTTGTTTTGATGCTTTGGTAACATCGTTATTTTTTCTGATTTTATGCCAATGAAGCCGTTTGAAGGAGGAGAAGAGAGGGAGGGAGGGAGGGAGGGAGGGAGGGAGAGTGAGAGAGAACATGTCAGACAGACTTACTGTGATTATCAAGGCGCTTTGCAGCAAATAAGTAAAGCAGGAGAGACAGAATGGGATAGCAGGCTCACAGGAGTGTGTGTGTGTGTGTGTGTGTGTGTGTGTGTGTGTGTAAAAGGCAGGAGACAGCTCTCACTTGCCATCTCCTCTCTTCCCTCCTCATGGCTGACCAAGCGTGACTGTCTCTTCTCTCATCTCTCTCCCCTCCCTCTCTCTCTCTCTCTCTCTCTCTCTCTACACCTGACCCTCTCACCCCCGCAGAATAGAAATCTGTCTACCTTTCTGTATTTTGCCACCTCTGCCGCTTCCCTCTCTCCGTCTCCCTCTCTCCTCTCCCCCTTTTCTTTCCTCCCTGTGTTCATCAGCATCTCTTCTTCTGCCCTAGCCCCTCTCCGTCCTTCTTCTTTTGCGCAGCTATCTCTGCTGTTGAAACCCGATGATCCATACAGCCTCGCCACTCTAAACAGCTGCCTCTGTGATTTAAAGTGCCGGATGCCTCAGAGCTTTTTATAACCCCATGACAGTAAATCTGAAATTTGGAAGAGCGATTCAGAACAAACTATAATGTCTGCCAACATCGGATCAGTGGCCAGAACACTTGTGGGTGTTTTTATACGGCGATGTGACTTTTGAGGATCAGGTTAAGAATTTTTTTTGCACTTATATTTCTATAATTTTACATGAATCCATTATTGTATTTAATAGAAATGTTATATTTTATATATTTTGTGTAGGATTTTTTAGATTTTTTTAGGCTTTTATGCAGGCTTAATTGTCTTTTTTGATTTCTTCTTTTTAATTTTGTTTACATGATGTACATGTGCATGAAATGATATACTTAGTATAGAATAGATGATCTGATTCGATTTCGGAACACCTTGCTGCATAAATTTGCATATTAATGAGGACATTTTTCTTGAAACTATTGTAACTCCTTTAAGATACAGAGTTCGTATTAGTACCACCCATGTGTTCTGTGAAGACAAGTATGTTGATATAGACATACTTGCTAATGAATGCATTAATTAGCTTAATGAGTGAGCTCATTAGCATAACTGGTAATGTTTCATATAGCATGGTGATTATGGCAGGACATTAGGCAGCTCAAGTGCCTCTTGTTCCATATGCTGTGCTATTTCTTCTGTTTTTATGTGAAGCACTGTGTGAGCTCTGTTTTTAGAGAAGTACTATGAAATAAAGTTTATTATTATTATTGTTTGGGCAAGTATGAATAAGTAAAAACTGGTAGAGTGTATTTATTCATATTTTTCCTTAACTTTGTACTCTAGAGAATGTCTATGTGTGACGATACGGTTTCACCACTTCACAGTTTCTTGTGTACTCCAGGAAATCAATTTTGTGTTTTCTTGTTATTGCTGCACGTCTTTGTTTTGCTGCTTGTGTGTTTGAAGAGCTGCTTTTTCTCACCTATGCACTCAGGAAAATCTACTTTTCCTTTTCTCACCTGTGTACTCGGGGAAGCAGATGCTGAGCGCGGACTTCTTGATCTTCTCCGCGAACAGGTCCTTCTTGTTGAGGAAGAGGATGATGGAGGTGTCGATGAAGAACTTGTTGTTGCAGATCGAGTCGAACAGCATCAGAGACTCGTGCATGCGATTCTGCGGAAGGGAATAGGAAGAGGAGGGAAGGATGATGAAAGAAGGAGAAAGGGAGGAGGAATGAAAGAGGGAGGATGGGATTAGGCGAGAAGATGGGGATAAGTAGAGGGAAGAAGAGAGAAAAGATGAAACAGGGGGAAGGGAGAAAGAGGAAAGGGAAGAAGAGAAAAGAAGAGGAAGGATAGAGAGGAAGAGGAGGAGGAAGGGAGAGAGGATGATGACAAAGAGGGGAGAGAAAATAAGGATAAAGAGGGGAAAAAGTAAAGTTACCACCAGATCCATAACCTTTGTAAGTGAGTGTGTGACAGAGACTAGAGGGCTGTTATGTCCAGTCAGCATCAAACCTGAATGTAATAGTATTTTCAGTTACATTTTATGGTTTGTTTAATCCTGCTAAGGTGTCAGAAAACAATGAGTGCCAGAAAGTTTCGGCAATAAAAAAAGATTTATTAGAAAGCAAATTTCAAATACTTTTCTGCGAGGACAACTTATCTGGCTGTGATTGCTTTGGCCCAATTTCCAAGTTTCAATGTGCAAAACTCTTTATGCAAAATTCAATACTCCTAATAAAGAGTCGTGAAAAACTGCAAAGCCTTCCCTAAGCTTTATTAATAATAATAAATATTCCTTGACCCACTTCTGATCAATATTGAGGCTATGAGCTGTGCAGAGCAAGTGGGATTGCTTCTTTATGGGCAAGATGTCCGACTTTACAGTGTGGATGTGCTGCAGTCCTGGCTGTCTCTACTTGAGACAGAAAGTGAGGGAACGTCTCCCTGCTCCTTGATTGGACAGAGCAGTAGAGGAGATCTGACTCACATCCACCAATCAGAGACAGATTGGGTACTTGTGTACGTGCCTGTGTGCGTGTTTTGTGTTTCATATAAACCTATGTGGCAGGCAGTTAATGACTGTGAGTGAATGGGAGCATGATGTCTTTGTGTGTGTGGGGTTTGTGTGTGTGTGTGCGTGTGTGTCTGTTGATTTGTCACTCAGTGTGTGTGTGTGTGTGTGTGCACTGTGTGTGTGTGTCTGTCTGTTTGTCAGTGTGTGTGTGTGTGTGTGTTGTTTGTCCCAGTCCCCTGGGCTTGGGACTGTAGGCAGTGACACACTCATAAGTAGTTCACCAACGCTCCCACAAGGGAGAGAGGGAGAGAGAGAGAGAGAGAGAAAGAGAGAGAGCGGAAAGAGAGAGTAGCAAAAAGAGGAGAGAAGGATGTCACGTCTCTTCTCTCTCTCTTCCAATAGGGAATTTAGTAAAAGAGTGAGGAGTGAGATTTTGCCAGTGTTAGTTTAGCATGTGGTTCTTTATGGGAACTTCCTTCTTGCGTTTTCAATAAATAATCACAGCTTAGGCAAACACTGAGAGAGAGAGAGAGAGAGGGAGAGAGAGAAAGATGGAGAAAATGGACAGACACATCCTTCACAATTACACATCATTGTTTCAGCGGTTTTTATTCAAATAAACAGCAAATGCACACAGGAAACAGTCTCACACAGTTATTCATGTGGTGCTTTATTGTTATTTCTCTCATGTATAAATACACCTTTCAATAAATAATCACAGCAGTGAGAGAGACACAGCAGATAAATATTACTTACAGCGCTCAGTGAAGTACAACACACGCACATGCGCACCCACACATACAAGCACACACATACACACGCACACACACAGGACAAGTTTGTAGATTTGGACATTGGTGATTTGTACAGTATAGACAGGTGTGGGTATGTTGGTGTTGACACAAGGCAGCGACTGAAACAATAGAAGGCTGAAGCGGTTTGGAGAGGTGGGGGTGGGTTCAAAAGTGTAAACCAATGGGATATCAATTAGGAAGAGAAAGGCAGTTTATTTGATGGGAGGGGCGGAGGGATTGTTCAAAAATCTATGATAGTTTTATTGGTTGGAATTTTTATGTCCTCCTGGTACAGCATGAAGTAACTATTAAAAATATACTCTTTCCAGGAAGTAAATGTAATAGGATTTTGAAGTATAAATACAAGAAAAAAACATTTTTGGTAATTTTTTGTTATTACTGTTAAGTAGGCATGGAAAAGTAGCTATGGTGAAAAAGTCATTTTTTATTTCATTGTGACTTTAAGTGGTAGATTCATCAGTGGAAAGTAAGATGACCCAAAAGCATTTATTGGCATTTTTGAAGTCTAAATTATTCAAGAAAAAGACACATTCAAAGACAACATGGAAAGCATTTTGCATTACAGCTTGGGATAGAAATCCCCCCTAAATGTCATACGCTGGCACAGTGAAATAAAGTGTGGGGAGAGGTCTGGGCATGCTGGACTCTCATTCACAACAACGTATCTGACTGGCACAAGGTGCTGTTTTCCCCTCTGTGCCTCCACATGTTTATCTTAGCTGACCGAGTCCAGATGCAGCAGCGAAGCCTCTGCTATCTGAATGGACCGCTGATTGTATTATCCACACAATAGCCAGCCGCTAAAAAACACTCAATTACCCATAAACCTTCTCCGGCATGGCCTCAGACTACATTACCCATAAATCTTTTCCTCACCTCAGCCTCTGGGATTATTTATCACTGAGGCTGCAGCGGGACATAAACTACATTACCCACTATCCTCTCTGCCTCGCTCGTTGATGCCGTTTCCCATCGGTTCTGTGGTGTTTACTGGCTATTCGTCAGGAGCGGGGACAGGTTGTGAAAAGGGAGGACACAAGGCGCGCGCGCACACACACACACACACACACACACACACACACACACACACAGAGTGCTTTCCTCTAACCATAATGCTTCTCTGTGGAAGCATCAAT
Source organism: Centroberyx gerrardi (assembly GCF_048128805.1). NCBI lineage: Eukaryota > Metazoa > Chordata > Actinopteri > Beryciformes > Berycidae > Centroberyx > Centroberyx gerrardi. Next base: position 26,024,427 of record NC_136000.1, read on the forward strand.
CCTGTCAGCACCTTATAAATGACTAATAGCTCAAGAGCTTTGCTGTTGAGAGAAGAGGGCGAGAGAGAGAGAAACAGATAGGAGAATGAGAGAAAAGAGGTTTAAGTGTACAAAATAGAGAAAAGGAGAGGAAATCTAATGACCATATGTGATCTGAGACACAGAACTACACCTTTCTCGTCGGTCTGAATGAAAGGAAAGATGAGACCGACTACAATGTGCCTCTCTTGGTTTCACAACTATTCTTTTATAGTCCTAGTTTTCATTCTAGTGAAGGCTATAGCACTAAAACTATATATATATATATATATACTGTATATACATAAATATATATAAAACAGAAAACAGGCATATATTTGTGGGCTTTTGTTGGGGGGGAGGGTGAGAAATGATCGCTTTAAATTTAATTTGATTCTTCTTCTTACTGTCACCACCAAACTGCTACACTTTTTAATGCGGCTGATATTATTCTAAGTGATACAGCATGCCACTGAAGAATCAGTGTAGCGCTGAAACATGCGTACGTCCCGTCCTGTGTGTTGCTGCTGTGTGCCCGAGGTTAACACAGGCATGAAAGACGTTGGAAGACAAAGCCTGAGCGGTATATGCTGCCATTCCCACCCTAAGGGCAAATACTAATGTAGGCATTCCCTTTCATCCCCATGTGAAGTGGAGCTCGCTAACTTGCTGTGGATGGAAATTTCACCGGCCCGTTGTTCCTCAGCTCGTACCCAGAGCCGGCCGCTCTCTATGGCCATGCCCATATGTAAAGCCATTTAGGTGAGGGGTGTTTTGCTTTAATTATTACAGCCGTGCCTCCATGGCCATCCTGTCCTGCATGAAGAGAGGATGATGCGCAGTAAAATTATTCATGCGACAAATGCTGTAGTGAATTTAGAAGGACACTTTCACAGTGGCAGGGCGTGTAGGCGGAGGGAGAATCCTCCTGGAACTTGATGATTCAGCCGCGGTGCAAAATTGGCCGTGTACTACATGGGATTTGAATGGAGTCCATTGGAAAAGGTATAAACTGGCCCAGCAGGCTGGTGCTCAAAGTCCACAACGGGTGATACTGCTGAATTTTATACTGGCTTTATACTGAGTTACTCTTTTGCTTTGAACAATTTGGTCTGCATGAATGAATATTCACATGAGAGGTTATGTTGTCCAGCATCCAAATTTGTGCTGTCTCACCGGTGTCCTGCAGTTCCCCTGCATTTATAACAATTCCACAAAAACAGTATTACATTCTGCTACACTGGGCTGATATTCAAATTGAAATGATTCATCAAGTTCACAAATCCTTATTGTTTTCAGCATGTAAATGTGAAATATACTCTTGGCTTCTATGCAAATTCCAGAACAAAGGATGCACACACACACTTTGACCTGAAAAACAGCAGACACAGGACTAGATCCCTGTGTAGCCACTGACAGAGGTAAGGTGGGGAAGGAAGTCAATAAAGAGAAAACAAACATAGCAAAAGAACTTTGTGTTTTCATCTTGCATTCAGACTTATTTAAAACGTATTTCAAACGCTTCCTTTTTTTTTGTTGTTTTAGGATAATTTCTAGAAGGGAGTCATATCGTCATAAAAGAGGTGGCACTTCTTGAAACCAACAGAATCACACTGCCAATGAAGTAAGATAATTTGACTTGAAAAATCCAAAAATAAACATGAAAAATCTTTCTCTGAATGCCTTCAGAGTTAGCGGTGGCAGGAATATTGTTTGGCAAAAGAAAGAAAGAGCATACAAAGCTTTTTCATTGGATAGGGTGGCATTATTTGGCAGGGGCAAGTGGGGTGTTGTGACATTTTGCAGTCCCATGGGGGTGTTTGTGTCTTCAGTGTGTGCGCGCGTATGTGTGTGCGTGTGTGTGTGTTTGTCTAGGGCATGTGTGTGGAAAGGGTAGACAGGTGCCTTCTGGGTAATTAATCCACAGACACCGACTCCATCACAACACCCCTGGGCTGCTGTTCTCTCACACCACACACGCACATGCACACACACACACACACACGCTCGCACACACACACACACACACACACACACACACACACCTGACCTTTCCTGTACTCGCAAAGCGTATGAAGAGACACACATGTACGTATGTAACTACGTACTGTATGTAATACACAGTAGATTTCCTTACACGCAAATACACACAGGTAGACAGACTGAAGCACACGCACACGCACACGCACACATACACACACACACACACACAAAGCGGGCTGATCAACAGCCTTAGGCAGCTCTCCCTCTCTAATTAGGAAAAGAACCGTTGGCACAGATGTGGTAGGAGGGGCCGATGACATCATCTACCTGTTATCAGAAGATCCCAGCTTGGAGCGAAGGGTCGGGACAGGGAAGGGAAGAGCAGAATAAAGCAAACGCACCGCTCATAAATCAGTAAGTATAAGCTCACATGGGTCAGGGTGTCCACCACTGGCAGCCAGGGGGTGCTCCAGGGAGCGCTCACACCCGTAAGGCTGTTCCAGGCTGCTCAGCCTGTCATTTGGCAATTCCAGGAGGTCCCAAAGGGAGACGCACCTCAATTTCTATTTAACACAGTAATTATTGCTGGTGGGAAGAGTTAATGATGTCATTTACCTGGTGCGTCTCTTTGCCTTTGCCATCAAGGCTCAAATTTGCCTAATAATGCAAACTGTTATGGAAAGTAGGGGATTTTTGCCCACAAACATGGCAAAATGGCACGCTCAGGGACTTCTTACATAATACTAGAGAACATGTTTGACTGTACAAATCACTTTCCACTGCAACCCAGCTTATATCAGACACCAATCCTGGCACTGGGACGTCTAACAACCGGGATGGAGCTTACTTGGCACTAGAGTATCTATGACACTATCTCTGTGTAATATGGAAACAACATACTGTAGGTCAATGTACCACTGATGGGTTGTTGCCAAAGTGATGATAAGCAACCATTGCTCAAATGCTCAAAAAGCATGATTTACACTGCATAGTATTCAATTGTAGAATGACATAACTGCCAACGGCTGTGCCTAAATGCTCATCACACTGTGCTGAAACAAAATAATCTACTGAATGTGGGTGTATTGCTCCTTTTAAATCTGAGCTGGTCTACCAAAGTAGCATAACTTCAAAATGCAGGGATGAAAAAGAGAAACGAGACTGAACAGTATGTAAAACATAGTCATGCATGTTTCATAATTGGGATTAACTTTGGTTTAAATTCTCATTAGAGTTTAGTATTCTGAACAGGCCGGTCTCCCACATAATCCCACCGGTCCCGCAGGGTTTGAATGAGCGAGGCTTTACTGTATTGCAGCTGACTTGAAGCTTCTGTTTATAAAAACATGATTGTCTATGGCCAGTGGAGGGTGGGATGAGATGAATGGACAGGGTGCCATTAATGGCTCCTATAAGTCCTGTTGAATCATCGTGTTCAGCCAGGCGTCCCGCTGTTTAAAGAGCCTGGCTTAGTGAAAGCTGCAATCAGAGAATCTCAGGCAGTGTTTCTTAATCTTTCTGATCTTCAGGACCACCAGGCTACATCATCATCACCTTCAGGGAATTAGTTACGCTAATTAAGGGAATTACTTGTATTAACTCAAAATGTAAATTGAAACTGTAATTCCTTTACTTATGATTTTGCATTCATTCTCAATTACTTCTTGATCAGTTGGACATAACAATGTTCAAGTTTCATGTCTCATGTCCATAATGAAGTCTTAAGAATATCCACTTCCTGAACCGACTAAATTGAGAGTGAACTGAACTCCACCCTGATTAAGACGAGTTCAATGACATATTCTTATGCAGTTTCACACCAGCCCTTCATGTGACTACTGCTGATCTAAGGCGTAGCAGAGTGACAACTGAAATGTGAATAAGGATAATTAGAAACACTTCTGGGTGGATTAGTGCTTCCCAGTGAACCATTTATGGGGATGGCTGGTGGAGCTCTAGCTGCCACTTAATTTGTGTACATTCTAGTTCTATGAGTGGGGTACTACTGTATGTACAAACTGCATGAATGTCCTGCAGAAACCTTGTATCCCTACTAAGTAAACTCTTTAGGAATTGAATAAAGACAGAATTCGAGATATTGGAGATTCTGCAGGACACCAGCAATATACTTGAAGTTCAGAACAGATGGTATATCTAATCTGTTTCGCTGAAATGTGCTGTTGGTACCTCTTCACGAACCTGATTCTCTAAACATTTACTGAATGTTTGGCTGATCTGAAAGGATAAAGGACTGTGTACCACAAGCTAGAATTCTAGCATTTTTTTTACGATATGGTGGATGGAAGAGTAGAAGAGCAAAGCAGGGGGTCAAAATGGGATTAATGGATCACTGGAGAGAGGGATGACAGGTGGAAGTGAAGAGACAGATGGATTCAAAGAAGTCTCAATCAATCAATCAATCAATCAATCAACCAATCAACCAATCAATCAATCAATCAATCTGATAAATTCAGTCAAACTTGGACCAATGGAGACTGGCCAGTAAAGTCATAGAATTGCGGTATGATGACATCATCAACACAGCCCACACACCCTAGGGTTCTGGCTACTGTGTGATGACATCATTAGTACAGGCCACACACACCCTCAGCTCACTGGCCAACATATAACAGTGTCATCAGTATAGGCCACACCCTCGGAGGTTATTGGCTATGATGACATCGGTGACGGCATCAAAGACAAACTGGATGTTGTTGGTGTCTGTAGCGCAGGTATCATGGGAGTAGATCTCTTTATGGAGAGACTTGTTCTTCCTCTCATACTGAGACTTAATGTAGGCTATACCCTCCAAATAACTGTCTGGACCTAGAGAGAGAGAGAGAGAGAGAGAGAGAGAGAGAGAGAGAGAGAGAGAGAGAGAGAGAGAGAGAGAGAGAGAGAAAGAGAGAGAGAGAGAGAGAGAGAGAGAGAGAAAGAGAGAGAGAGAGAGAGAGAGAGGGAGAGAGAGAGAGAAAGAGAGAGAGAGAGAGAGGGAGAGAGAGAGAGAGAGAGAGAAAGAGAGAGAGAGAGAGAGAGAGAGAGAGAGAGGGAGAGAAACAGCGGGGCAGTTAGTTAGGTGAAGGCTTAAATGCTCTCCTCTGTCATTGTGACCTTTATATTTGTGGCTTGTCCTACATTTTCCCTTGTTTGAGAAACACATGGAGTTACATTAGATCAGGCCCCACATTCAACACTGCATTGATCGTTGAAACTGACTTGTCAGGTGATATGAACACTGACTATACTACAACTTAGAAAGAAAGCCCGCCTCAGCACTCTATGAATTTTCTGAAAACATGGCCTTTGACTTTCTGGTTCAGCACTCATCCGTTCTGCTGAGGTGTACTCAGTGGCATGTGCAGGATCGTGCCTGCTGCTAGCCAAGCTATAATGGAGATGATACATGGGTACCTTTCTGAGGCAATGCTGAAGGGTGATTTTGTCCTCTTGCAGTGCAGGGGATTGAACAGTATGTCTTATTAGGAACGAAATGGGTTGGGAAAATGGTATTTCTTAAATTTGTTGGCAAAGTTGCACCACTTTGTGAAAATTGCCCATGTATCATAGTCTTCAGACAGCAGCAGTAAGACTGTGGCAGACATGAGGCTGAGAGCCAAAAAGGGTATAAGTATATAATCATTATTGATATATTGATTAACTTTACAGGAGTGCCAAAAATACTGTATGCCCTTCTGGTTAAAGTCCATTATTAACTCTGAAAGTCAGTTTTGGCTGTGAATTTGAAGAATTTGGCATACAGTGGATTTAATTTATTATGCTTTTGGCATTAGTGGGATCTCACCAAGCTCTAAGATTGTGAAAGAAGTAATTTTTCATCCTAAGTGTTGCTAACACCCCTCTGGCTCTCAGCCAGCTGCGGCACTGTGGTTTGTCTGTCTGCTTCGGCTGAAACCTGATAAGAATAGGCATGGAGTCTGGCCAGGTGAAAGGATGAGGGACTGGGGGGAAGAGAGGAGAGGGGAGAGGAAACAGGTTCGGAATCCTAATTCTCTCTTTCCCACACTCTTGCTCTTTTTTTTTTTTTGTCTCCGTCCATCTTGCTTTCCCACACTCCTGCCTTGTCTATCTTTCCCTCTCGCTTTCTCACACTTGCTTTCTCTGTCTCACATCCTCTGTTGTTTTCCCCGTGTTGCTCTCGTTTGCTCTTGTCCCTCTCACACTCTCAAGCTCCTCTCATTTGCACTCTCTTTAGCACTCCTGGTTTCATTCATTCATTCTTTCACTCTTGTCTCTCATCCTTGTTGTGTTTCGGAGTCGGAGGCCGTCTGCTCTCTTTCTCTCTATCTCCTATAATCCTCCAATCTTCCATTCTGCCCATTCCTCCTCCTCTCTATTCATTCTTCCTCTCTTTATCTTCTTTATATCCCTTTCATTTGAGCTCTTTTCAGCAGATTCTATTCTATTCTACTGGCTACCACTGCGCAGTAGATGTGCCTCAGTGTGTTCACATAGATATATATAGATACATAGATTTTATACCATTGTACTCGGGGAAGCAGATGGACAGTGGGGACTTGCTGATCTTGCTCTCGAACAGGTCCTTCTTGTTGAGGAAGAGGATGATAGAAGTGTCTTTAAACCACTTGTTGTTACAGATGGAATCAAACAGCTTCAGAGACTCATGCATACGGTTCTGTAGAGGGGACAGAAACACCGGTTACATGGGCTCACACACACATATACACACAGTGAAAAAGAAACAGAAACCTGCACACACGTATAAGCACGCACACAAACTTACACACATTTCATACACACTGACACACACCTACAAACAAGACAGGTGTACACACACGTCAGCACGTATTCAAGCATAACCTTCAGACAACCATGCACATACACACACACACACGCACCCAGACCAAGAACACATACATACACATTAATAAAACACAAAGAGGAAATAAGTAAAGGAAGTGAAAACTAGAAAGCAGAACAGAAATACTGCAGACTTCCTCTCCTGCAGGTTGAAATACGGCTACGTGAACAGCAGTTTCGTGCTGCCTTGAGTAAGTGTGTGTGTGTGTGTGTGTGCGTGTGTCTCGTGTGTGTGCATTTATGTGTGCGTGGGCCAGTATCAGTAGTAAGAATTGTTAGCATGCTGCTGGTTGCCATTGGGTCAAACAAGGCCATGCACTGTTAGCTACTAGCTACTGGTTACTCTGTGTAGGCCTACATGAATAAAAAGAGCTAGCTTTATAATAAATGCTGTATTGAAAACCGGACACAATGCATAGATGTAGACAGTGTTACATTAGCATCATCGCTAAAATGGCTAAAATAAAACAAAAAGCTTCAGTTCTCTTGTTGGTGGATGCTAAACCTTCTGATTCATTAACTAAAAGTTAAAGTTCTTTGACATTTTGAATTTTAGTATTTAGTGTTTTTTCTTCTCTAGGCACTTGTTGCTTTATGGGCAAAAGTTTTTTCACTAACTAATGAGCAAGTTAGCAGCTAGCATTACCCATTGGTTCTCATGTAAAACAACAAGTTGTGGCTTGGTTAACTCAAACACCATCACAGAAATGTATCCATACTTTGTGACAAGTGGCCCGTGAAGAAAATTGACAGACTAACATTCAAAATCTCAGAGCTTCCCTTTAAGAACGAGTTGAAAGCAGTCTCTCTCTCTAGGTTTGATTCATTGTTGCCTTGTTCAGCAGAGGGGAGGGAACAACAAGTGATTGATGGGCCCCAACAACCAATCAGGTTAGAGTCACATACAACTGTAGCGAATTAGATTCAGCCAATGCAGCCTCGTATAGAGTTCAGATTAACAATTAAGTGATAGAATATTTTACTTGGATAACATAGTGGTGATCAGACAGACAGACAGATAGACAGATAGATAGATAGATAGAAACAGAGGACATGCAACAGTTTATGATGAACTAGACTGAAAACAAAGTTGGACACACACACACACACACACACACACACACACACACACACACACACGACACACACACTCACACGGACAGTTCACCGGTTCACAAACAGAGAGAGGCCCTGCTTTCAACTCTTGCCTACATGATGTCAGTACACTGAGTATATCAACCTATCAAGAGATTTCATACCTGCGTGTGGGTGGAGCTTCTGTAGAAGATCTGACTGCTGATTGGTTAGAGAGGACAGTCGATGGCGAGAGTGACAGGAGGAGTGGAAGGAGCCAGAGATGCTGCAGGGTGGAGTTTAGAGCAGGAACGGAAAACGCAAGAGTCCGACCCCCTTTAACCCCCCTCAGACACATAAATGCAGAGGCACGCACACACACACACACGCGCATACACACACACACCCTAGCGCTGAAAGGAAAGTCTTTAGGGGCAGGCAGATAGGACTTTAACCAAACAGTTTTCACCCAGAGCAGTTATCATTATAGAGAAGAATAGCAATTGTATGTGTGTGTGTGTGTGTGTGTGTGTGTGTGCGTGTGCCCTTAGGCTTGCAGTTTTTCCAGAAACAAGACAGGGAGAGGCAGAGAAAAATATTCGGTTCTTGAATAGAGAAAAGGAATTACAAGGCAAAATTAATACATTTGTATGTGTGTGTGCCCGTGTGTGTGTGTGTGTGTGTGTGTGTTTCCATAGAGATGTTTGTGTACCTGGTCAATGGAGTTACATTACTCGACCTCAAACCCCATCAATATTATGCAGTCAAAACGTTTAGTATTGCAGATGACAAAACAGCAAAAGAAAATCTAACTAGCAAATTTTCCTGCTATCTACCTGATTGTATGTTGAAAACAACGCCACTAATTAAAGAGTCGTCGGCGAAACTTGATGTCAACATGCAAATGTCACCATCTATGGTGGTTCCATGGCAGCCAATTTCCATTCCTCCAAGCAATTCACTCTAATCTCTTCCACTTCACTGCACTTGCTGGCGGTCACACGGTGTGAGTTGCTGGAATCCAATTCACACAATTCACACAAATTGAGAAATCTGGAAAATGCTGCAAAAGTTGTGATAAGTTTGCACCAATTTACCTTAAATGTATACATTGATCTTTCCATAGTATACACAGGTGGTTTCTCACAGTGAGTGAGCACTTGACTGTTAGTTTAGTAGACTGTGTTGGTTTCATGTTTAAGTAGCTGAGTACGTCAAAGTGGTAAAGTAGTCAAGTGGTACGCCTCTTAACCAATCCGCTATTTTATGTACACAGACAAAAAAAAATCATTGGTCGAAAAAGCGGAATTGACAGATAGCAAGAGTCAGTTCAGTTTCAACTGCAAGAGTCTGAGAGTCGACCCTCATTCTCCAGCTTGTTGGAGTCAAAGAAATCTGGTGTTACTGCAAAAAATGGTACAGCAAGTAATTTGTGGCATGTATTTACTGCACTGTACTGTAACAGGAGTTATGGGCTTGTCCTTGCTGATGTATAATTCTTTTGCTAGTGCTATTGTACGTGTATGTGCGCTAACACTGCTGCATGTCGAATACAGACAATGGGCTGTTGTGTTTGTAGGGCTACAAACACTATAGAGTTGAATATAACCAATTTCACTTCTAAAATGATCTAATTCTTCTAATTTTAGATTTCATGTAGTACAGTTAGAAAATGCATTATGTGTAGAGAGTAAGTTGGTCTGACTCATTTAGTAGCTAATTTAGCTCATTAAGCTAACTCTAGGTCCTACTGAAGCTGTGCTGGAAATAGACTCAACTAGATAGCGTGTAAAACCCACTGTGTATACAACATGTCATAGGGTTTATCTTTATATTTTAGCACATAAAGCATTAGAAGTAATATGTAAAGAATATGTATTTGGCATTTGGCCAGGATACAAATGAAGTCATTTTATCTTACTAGTTATCTTAGGGCACTGAGTTCAGTCAGAGTGTAAGGACTTAAAGGAAATATCCACCATCGGATACTCTTAAACCCTGTCGGGACGGGATTAGTATTGCAGGACAACATTGGTAATGTAATGTAGTACAATAGTAGAAACTGGTCTCTCTGCCTCTCTGCCTGGATTTCTTCCTGTGTGATTGTTGAACGTCGGTGCAAAATCTAGTCTAGAAAGAAGCTCTTGCTCTTTGATTCTGAGGGAAAAACACTTATCAGAAAAATCCACAGAAATGCAAGCTACATCACCAGCTTTTCTTAACAGTGTTGAAGTATTTTGGGGTGGATTCTTCCTTTAAGACCTTCCCTCATCTGACGTTCTGCTGGTGCTCTCAGCTCAGAGGGAGGCTTGATGACATCTGCATAATACAACAGTTACTGAACATGATTCCCAGCCTCCAATTCCCGGAGGATGCACTTCAGGCTTATAAATAGCAGTGAATGTGGTGCTGAGCACTGTGCATTCAAATCAGCTGATTTGTTTTAGGTTAGATGTCACCATCTTTTCAGCTGCAAAACAGGTTGTGGCATTTAGGTGGCTGAGGAACCACCGAACTACTCCATATATCACACACTATCACACTAGCTATACATCTATCTAGTCAAAAGAAGTCTTTTATCCAAGTTTTACAATTTCTACTCTTCCATACTCTTATCATTCTCATACACAGAAAAATGTAATGCCATTTTTTTATGTTATTTTTAATTTTACCCATATTTTTCTATGCTCACCTGTTTTATATGCATTCTCTACCCATAATTCAATGTTGAATATTGTTTCTTAAAACCAGTATTTAACACTGAATTACCTTCAGATATATTTGCTCTGAAAACACAGTCACATCATAGTATAAGGTTCCTTTAAATGAAGCAAAGTAAATACCAGCATGTCAAATACATAATGGAGGGCTTTTCCATCCATATATCACAATGTACAATCGGTATAATTTGCCTTTAGAGCAGCCTACTGTACGTAGGTTGCTGCAAATGTCCTTCCCATTATTTAAATCAGGTCATTTGGTTAGATGTAATGGGATAGCAACTTAGTTGGTAATCCCAAGGCAGGCAGGCAAAGAATATGTTTTGCATAGAGAAAAATAACACGTAAATATACACCGGCGCCTTGTATTTTTGCATAGGGAATGTCCAGCAGCGTGGAAACAGTTTTCTAGAAATGGAACTAACGCTGCTCTAGTGTGTGTTTTGTTAAACAAAGTCCAACAGGTATTATGAATGCGGTTCTTGAGCAGTGTAAACGGTTGAATTATTTACATTTTCTACTGCAATATGGGCAAGAAGCTGGAGGAGATCCAGAGAAAACACCGTGGAATTTCACATGCTGTGTTTTGGAGAAGGGAAAGTGTCAAGCCGAAAACACTGCAATGATATTATATGAAGTCAAAGAGAGAGATAAACAGAGAGAAATACACAGAGAAGAGAGTCAAAGAGAGAAAAGTAGGTGTGCGTTCAGATAAGCGCGTCTGTGCGTCTGTGTGTCACTGTGATAACCTTCCTGTATAAATATAATATAAAAAATATAGACATTTTCAGACTTTTCTGCTTTTATTTATGTAGAAGCTACATTAAAGAGTGCCAGAGATGCTTTTATATGGACACCATGTGTTGGAAGTCAGCCTACACATCCTTTATACATAAAGAACAAGGACATATCTGTATACCAGTCTTTATATAGACTGTGTTAGACGACTATTACACATGGTGTCCTGCATCCAGGATGTGCCAGAGTCTTGGATACACTGCAATACAGCTGTGACACTCTTTGATATATCTTGTATGATATTACCTGTATAAAAGTCTGTTTAAATGTGCATCAATCATGTATAAAAGGGTCATTTTAGCAGTGGTGTGACCCATCGCATTGCCCGTGGCTGCACAGTGTGTGTGTGTGAGAGACAGAGTGAGAGAGTGTGAGAGAGAATATACAGTACATGAGTGTCTGTCCTTACCGTGGTCTCGTCCTCGTGCAGCACCTGGTCGTATCCGCTGAGCGCCACACAGAAAATGATGGCCGTCACGTCCTCGAAGCAGTGGATCCACTTCTTCCTCTCCGACCTCTGACCCCCCACGTCAAACAGCCTGATGGGCAGAACACACACACACACACACACGGACACAAACAAACACACAAAAACATATTTTATTTATCACTATGGAAATGCAAAAAGCCCACTGACTTAAATTCAGTACCTTTCAGTTTTGCATCCCCAGTGGCGTATGAAATGGAATACGTGCGCTTGAAAATTTAATGTTTTAAACCGCCGTGCCTCCCAGCGTATCAATACAGATACATAATCGCTGAGTCTTCCTAATATTGAGTTTCATCCCACTTTGCACAATCCACATCTCAATTGTCTCAAGGCTTAACAACGCTTCTTCAACCCGTCTCCTCCCCGTCATGATTTGCATGGATTTCACAGGTGAAATCAATAGAGGACCACAGCTTTCGCCCGGATTCACTTGCTAAGCCTATTTCCTGGAAAGAGCCAAATTTCAGTCACGCTGATCAATATTTCGCCGGTTGGAACGACCTGCAGTCCTGAGGGTTTGTGATTGGCCGGGTTCTACTATCTAATTGAGCTTGATATCAATTCACTTCAACTTTAAAAATATAAAATGTAATTCACCTCATTTCATGATAAATTGCTCCTTAATTATTCCTTGTTAGGTTGGATACGACAACTTTTTCATGCTATAAGTTGTTTCTCTGAACATTAGAATTATGAGGAAAATCCACTATGAGAATTTGCCTGAATCCAAGGTGAACTGAAGCCAGTCTCATGTGCGGCGGGTAAGCAGGTCGGTAAGTTAATCCACCCAGTACAGTCACAGTGAAACAGCCGCCTCCCACACGTCGCATGACTGCCAGTAATAGTAATATAGCCGATGCTGAAACAATATTTAGGCTTTTCAGCAAAACAAACACGCCCAGTACACCGCCTACTCAACTGTAAGCAGAGCGTCATTCACCAAAAATGAGCGTGTGTGCGTGTGTATCTGTGATGCATTTAGAGAAAATCCCAATATGACAATGGCTGCAACACAATAAATCTGGTATGAGAGATATGAGAGAGATAGAGACTGAGAGGAAAAAGACATCAGTTGCCAAGTGCGATGGTGCATCCGCCCAGAAAAATAATTGGTGTCTACAGTTTATTAACCTCTCCGCTCTGTATGTGTGTGTTTGCGTGTGTACTTGTGTGCGTATGTGTATGCAAGGGAGGCATAGACAGAGAGTGGGGGCAGAAATATGGTAATTAGAGTAGAGGTCAGAACAAGACACCTCCTCTCTCTTTCTCTCTCTCTCATGTCTCTTTCCCGTCCTCCCACTATCCCAACACGCCCCTCCTCTCTCTCTCTCTCTCTCTCTCTCTCTCATCATTCCCACAGCTCCTTGCTGTAATTGAATCAGATGTGATTAAAAAGGCAGAGAACCATAAATGTAGACACTTGTTTAAAGCGTTTAATTCTATTAATTACAGACTGGAGTTGCCGTTTCACCCAGATAGGCCTGATAGATGGATGGATGAATAGTTGGATGGATAGATAGATAGATAGATAGATAGATAGATAGATAGATAGATACATAGATAGATAGATAGATAGATAAATAGATAGATAGAGATGACGCCCCCCATTTAGAAGCCAAAACTATTACATGTGCCTCTGCTGTTAAATGCAGTTGTAAGGTGGAAATGTGAGGGAGAATGATATTTTCCTCTCCTTCTATTCCACTCTGTGCAATTGCAACAAATCAGCCATGTGGAAAGGTGTTAATAACAAGGTGGGACTCAGTTCGACTGCCAGTTTTTGTGTTTGTTTTTGTTGGAATGGAATGAAAGTAACCCTGCTAAGCAAAGGGCAGTACAGGTGGCAGTGAAAGAAATAAAAAAAACACAAGGCAGGATCTGAAATTAGCAAGTCAAAAATGTGTGTGTATGTGGGTGGGTGTGTGTTTATACTGACCTGAAGTGGAGGTTTTTGAAGGTGAAGTGTGTCTCAACGATGCCAGTGGTCTTCACTCGGGTCCTCAGGATGTCCTGCTCTGTCGGCTGGTAGTCTGCCGCACCAATCCGATCTAGGCTGTCTAGGTAGCTGCGCACACACACACACACACGCACACACACACACACCAAGGACAGAGTGTTAGAGCAGTGTGTAAGTCACCGGTGTTTGCCTACTGATGTGAACTGATGTAGTAATTATCCAAAGGCAAAATAATGCTTGCCCTGTCCAATGGGGAGAGCTTGGCAATAACACACTGCCTCAGTTAGGGGTTTGATGACTTCACATGGATGCACTTGCGGTGCTGTAAGCATCAGAGTGTAAACCTAATGATACGGCCCAGGTGGGTGCAACAGCAAACACTGGATAATGTGCAGAAGATGACACCCACCCGCTGGATTACTGCCACCAATAATGATAATAAACGTGCTTCTTTATTGATCCCAGCGGGGAAATTCCCTTTCCTCTTCCCCGCCACCCACTGGGAGGTCAGAGGTCAGAGGTCAGCTACAGAGCAGCGCCCATGGAGCTGGTAGGGAATCAGGGTCTTGCTCAAGGACACTTTGGCAGGGTGGATCCAGGCTCACACGGGGTCTTGAACCTGGATGCTCGAACCTGGATGCTCCCTATTGAAGTACAGTCTAACAAACAGCAAGAAGAAGAAGAGCTACAGCTGCATTTTCTATTCACCTACATCCCTCTCTGATAGACAGCCTCAGTTTTGAAAGCAAGTGGAGACAGAGGTCTGGGCATGCCACGCCAATTATTTTTCCACGCCACGGCCATCGAGGCAGCGTTGGTATTCTGAGCCAACGGAGGTGGCTTGACAGAGAGAGAGCCGAGTGGAAAGACCATTGCGCAGAGGAGACGAGCATGCGCACATCCATCCGTCCAGACAAATGGATGTAAAGTTGTTATGGATTGGCGAGAGCGTTGCAGCGGTGCATCTAAATGGATGCTGAGTGGCTTCCAAGAGAATGAGAGAGAGGAGAGAAAGAGAGCGAGAGAGAGAGGAGAGTTATTGGGCTGAGGGCAGCAAGAAGTAGTTGGCACGTACTGTACACACACACACACACGCACACACACACACACACACACAGTGGTTCAGTGATAAAGCTAAAATATTGATTGGATAGAGAAAGGAATCTGGGTGAGAGTTTGGGGTTTGGGAAGTGAGTAGATAGGGAGAGAGGAAATGGGAGGGAGAGGGAGGGGGAGAGAGAGAGAGAGAGAGAAAGAGGGGGGGGGCTTGACATCGATTGGACATTGAGAGGGGTAATTCCAGGATTTGAGGGTTTGGAGGAGAAGGAGAGAGAGATTGATGAGAGTGATGGACAGAGCGATAGATTTACAGTCTCTCTGGTCTGGTCTGGGAGGCTGAAAGGCTGAGAAGAAGACCGGCAGAAAGAGAGAAAGTCTGAGTGGGTCTCACCATCGGGAGAGCTAGATATCATACACACATAGCTCAATGGTTTTCTGTTCAATTTCAATAGTTTTCATTCTTTTTCTCAGGGTAAATGAGCTCTATCTTTCTTTGACTTTGAAGATTTGGCTGCCGCTGGTTTGTAAGCCATTGGCTCATGATACAGTGGTAGGTATTAATGAGATGATAAATCAATATTCATCATATGATTTTTTGCTTTATTGAGCAGTTTACAGTAGAGAGACAGGGATGACCCAGGCCGGATCCAAACACAGGACGTTGTGGGTAGCCAGATGGGCCACTAGGATCTTATGGTTAGTAGATGACATACATTGGTCTAAGTGTGCACAAGTTAGTTCCTTCTTCTATGTGCCAGGCATTATAAAATGCTGGCTGTGTACTCTTTGGAGCTGTCTGCTAGGAAGCTTTTGAATGTCGCAATTATATTTGACTAATGAGATCTCTCTGTCTTCTCTCTCTCTCTGTCTCTTTCTTGTCAATTTTGCCAAAAAACTTGAAAAAACAAGTGGGCTGCCATTGGACATTTGACAGAAAAGGAAAGCTCAGTCCAACTGCCCGTCACTGTTGGGTCTTATGGATGTGACTGACGATCATGACGTCGACTACCAGGAGAGGTGGAACTCTCTCAAAGTACAAACTGTCTGCTTCCACCCTGCAGTTACTTCTCAGAGAAATGTTTTTTGACACGAACTAGCACTACCACAAACGCTAATGTTCCCTGAAGGTGGGGCAGGAGATACAACACACACAGCAATGGGGAATCGCCCTTAATCACGTCAGGACAGGCCGATGACTGGTGACTGCTTGTGTGACCCGTCTGTTCAGATGGCACACAGTCCATAAACTGCTGCGTTTGTCTTGCTCCTCATCCTGATATCGCTCTTCATGGGGCAACCGAGAGCCGACTGAGAGTGTGTGTCACTTGCTGATGTACAATATTATGGAACATCACTGAGAGTGTGTGAGAGACAAAAGAAAGAGGAATTTGAGAGAAAGTTGTTGAGATGATAATGGCGATGTGTGTATGTGTGTGTGTGTGTGTGTGTGTGTGTGTTTCCAGTATTGAAAGCAACAGAGTTCTGCTGACCGGCTGTGATATTCAACATCACTCTGTCAACATTCCTTGTCAACACATACACACGCACTCACACACACACACACACGCGCACACACACACACACACACATAAAATGTCTGTCCCTCCGTCTTTCACACACAACACACGTTTTCAGTAGCCTACAGTATTGTAAATGTGTGAAATTAACGATTGCATTGACTAGTGATTAACATCATCTAATGGGCTAGTGCTGATAAAACCATGGGTTGATGCCAATGAGAGAGAGAGAGAGAGAGAGAGAGAGAGAGAGAGTTGGCAGGGAGCCTGGCAGTGGAATAGGAACTGTGCCCAATGCCAATATCCAGGATATAAGAGAAGCAAGTGAATGGAAGGTGTGTGTGTGTGTGTGTGTGTGTGTGTTGAGTGTGGGGAGAGACTAAAGAATCCAGGCAGAGGTGAGGCAGGTACTGACAGAGACAGAGAGAGAGAGTGAGAGAGAGAGAGAGATAGGCAGGCAGGTAGGTGGGTGCCATGTTGTAGTTCAGTCACATTGATCACTAATTAACACCAGTGCAATGACCATACATTAGCATATTACATTGGCATCTGGCTTACTATGGCTGTAAAACCATCAGTCAAGGGCCACAAATTATAATAGTCGGCCATGGCTGTTTTCCCCATACAGTATACATACAGTATATATGCAAGTATATCCATGTATGTCCTGTTTTGACAACTCAAATATATTAGTATTAATATATTAATATTAATTTCTGGACATCACAAACATGGACTTAGACTCTTAGATCACCTTTCTAAGTTAACTAGAAGCAAAATTATAGCCATTTCCAGTTTTTGGCGATTAATTAGCTCATTATGCTAATTACTCAAATTGACCAACATGCAACTCTTAGCAACCAAGCTTAATCTCATCTGCTAAGCCTATAGATGACATTTTAATCATAAAAGTTCATAGGAAACAACATTGCTGGGTTTCATATAGGCCATATAGGGGTTTCCAGTAGACTATAGTAAGTATCACACCAGCAGCGTACACACTCTAAATTCCCAAGGCATGTATTTTTAAATCAAAGCCACATTGACCAGATGACAACATCTACTTTGTATTAATGCTCGCCTGTCATGATGTGAGGCATGTTGACTTTTAAATATTATGTTGTCAACAGTCTATAAAATGGTAAAAATGAATAACTTAACTGTACTCTGCCAGTACCATGACAGACTGTGTGTGTCTATTAAACTCTACAGCCGCAGTAGCACCCACTATTTCCTGGTAGAACGCTCAATAATGTTCAATCATCTAACGTAATGCACAATGCAAAATCAATATCTGTAGTCTAGAATGCAGTTATGCTATTTTGACATTTGACTGCCATTAAACTTCAATCAGTTCAAAACTAGTATGCTCAAAATACCTGCTATTAGTAGGTACTATGCCCTTCCTCTGTGTGTATTTAACACTGCATCCTTTCAAGGTAATAAACCAAAATGGATGCCATGCTCTTGTCCAATATACAGTAGGTCTATAGCTACATACTACGGGTGATGTCATGGCGTATATGTGTTCATACAGGGTGTGAATTTGTGTGTGTGTGCGTGTGTGAGCGTGCGCAAACTCCTGCATCTTTCTATAGCCATGCATTTATTTTCTTGATGGAGGACGTGTGTGTGTGTGTGTGTGTGTGTGTGTGTGTGTGTTCTTACCAGCATGTTACAGAGGCAAGGGATGTAAATAGCAGATGCAGAGTGTATATGTATTGTGGTAAATAGGTCAGTACATGCAGGGCATTTGTAGAGAGAGAGAGAGAGAGAGAGAGAGAGAGAGAAAGAGAGAGAGGCTTCAGGCGCTACATGCTACTCTTAGAATGGAACTATCTGCTTTCTGTGCAATAAAACACACATTACATGCGTGTGCGCTCACTCACACACACATGCACACACACACACACACACACACACACACACACACATCACACACACACACACACACACACACACACACACACACACACCCTTACATTCATTTCCTAGCCTTTACACTAACCGTAAGGCTCTCCACTAAATGCCGAACCTTTAACCTAACCTTAACCTAAGTCTAACTATAAAACATTTCAAAGCAAAGACTGACAAAACACCTTAACTTAGGAGAAATTTCATCATCTTTCTACACACACACACACACACACACACACACAATAATACACACTAGATGTGGCCTGATCATGTGACATCTGTCCTATCAGTTCATTGGTCGGTTGGCCTGTTCCGCTCCGCAGGCCACAACATAATAGGAAGTACGCATCAATCTTTAATGTTGTGACATTTAACACGGACACACAAACAGACACACACACACACACTTACACTCACTCTCTCTCTCACACACACACACACACACACACGCAGAGCGGATGTTGTTGTTCGAGTTAATTGAGTACATGTAAATGTTGATAGGAATATGTTTTCTAAGCCCCTCCCCCCCAGGATAGATGGCTGCCTCACTCACTCTGTCTCTCAGTTTTTTTCTGTCTTCCTCTCACCATTTTTTTCCTCCCGTCTAACCCGCTTGCTCTCTTCCTTACTTTCTTCAATCTCATCTGTCTCCCATTTTGTATCATTTAATCATTTTGATATGTTTTATTTGTCTGTCTCTTTCTTTCAATTCCCAGTCTTTGTCTCTCACTTCCCTTTCTCTCAGTTCTGACTCTGCCTCTTCTCTGTCTCTCTCTTCTCCCTTTTCTGCTGCTTTATCTGCCTCTCTGTCTGTATTAACTGTGCCTCTATAGGCCTACTCACATAGAGGCTGGACTCGGCAGGAAAACATGGCACGCTACACCTCACTTGTGGGTTTCCATCCAAATCATGCATTTGTTGTGACACTCATCTATAGATCTGCTTTGTATTCATTTTAGCCTGTTGTGATGTTAGGGATATCTAACACATCCTGCTGCCTGTGCTGTCAGCAGATTTCAAAATGGTAAGAATGTCAAACTGCAATGCTGACAGGCATTAAGAGAGACTGTTAACTGTGCCCAGGTGATGTAGTGGGAAATAAAAAGGTGGCAAACTGCTGTATGACTTCCGGCTGGTGATCAACATATGGCAACCAGTACAAAGACAAATCAGTTATATGTCCATTTATTTCTTTTAAAGGCTCTATTATCTTCTGGGTTACATCAGTTTGACACTATTTACTGTGATGTATACTATGAATTTTACATCAGAGAGATTCATGTCAGCCTAAAAAAGCGGGTAAATTGTATCCCCTATATAAAAAGTTAAACCCTCCATTACATCCCTCACCCAGTAAGATTGGTATATAGTGTGTGTAGCACTCACAGCAATGCAAATGAACGACTCTCTCCATCAGTCTGTTTCAATTTTTCTTTATGTCCCTCTCTGTAATTCCACTGGATGTATGGCGCACAATTCAACTCGGCTACACCCACAAACATGGCACTCCAGGGTAATAACTCCAATGCAGTCCAGTCCATCATGCTCTCTCTCTTTATTTGCCCGCCCATTCAACCCCCCCACCCCACCCCCCAACAAACTCTCCCTGCCTCTCTCACTCTCTCTCCCTGTGTTTCTTGCTGTCTCCCCCCCCCCCACCCCCCACACACATGCACTCAGTATAAATCTGGCCTGCGGTGCTTTTAATGGTGATTGACTGTGTGTCATAATAGCTAGTGTATGATTGCAGTCACAAGATTATAAATAAATCCAGCTATTGGTGTGTGTGTGGGAAAGGGGAAGAGGGGGGGGGCTAATGACTGTTGTATTGATTTGGATCGAGAAACTCTGGACTCAGCGAGGCAGTGGGGATACACACACACACACACACACACACACACACTTACTATTGCGCTGAGTCAGTGAATTGGTGCTTCTGGGGTTGGCATACAAACACATACACATACACACACCCTACTTTCCTTTTACACACTCTACTCCACATCCACACATGCTCCGAACCACGCACTTAAACTCTGTTTACCCACCATTTTATTTCTAGAACAAGGTTTACCCACCTTTTTATGTTGACATGAATCTCTGTCATACATTCATAGTTTACATAATACTAAGTAGTATCAAAAAAATAATGTAAGTTATATGAGGAGGATAGCTTATTTTAACAGAAAACAGGCTAAATCAATGCTTTTCTGATAGATTATTGTTTGATAGTGTGGTTGTTTGTTTAATGATGATCACCAGTTGGAGGTCATAATTCCCTCACCTTCATATCTATTACTATATCACTGCAGACAACACACACACACACACACACACACACACAGACACCTGAAACACCACAGAGACGTACTACTGCGCGGAGTCGTTGAGCTGGTACTCGCGGGCGCGGCTGAAGCACTCCTGGATGCCCGAGTCGGACCACAGGCGCATCATGGCGGAGAGCAGCTCGGGGGAGTAGGGCTCCGTGTCTTCCATGCGACTGACCACATCACACACCATCTTAGCATCCGCCTGCAGGGGGACAGAGGAGGGGAGAAGCCAGGAGGTTAGTATCGATGAGTTCTGAGGAGGAGCAGCGCTCGGTGGCTAAAGCTTTCAGAGCTTCTAGCAAGGGCAGAAGGTGGAAGGAACGGAAAAAATACCTGGAACATGTTTATCATGTGTAAAACCAAATGTGGAAATGATGAATCTTGATTTTGAGAAGCACCAGCACTAACAATTATACCAAGGTATCACAACTAATATATTAATGTTTACAAATGCTACACATAGCACCTTTAAAATGTCAAAAAAACTATAATTTAGAGTGGAGGTGAGGATGGGATGGAGGGAAGAGGGAGATGAGGAGCAGGAGAGATAAGAGAGCACAGTCAGAGGGATGAGAGCATTTTGAGATTTGAGGCTGGCCTATCTTCCCTTTGATCCGTTTATTCCGTATGTGAAGAGAATGATTCATAAAAGCATCGTCTGAATTCCCCGCTGATGTGTCACCACAAAGCCCAAAGAGTCGGGAAGGATGCAACAACAACACCGACTGCACAGCTCTGCGGTCTGTGCGGAGGGCCGCGGTTCAAAGTCCATTTTAATGTCATCAGACTGCGATGAGGACAAACCTTCAGCGAGACACTTGACATTTAGACTCACTGAATGACCGCTTAAGAACTGCAGAGACGAAGTTAAACAGAATAAAAAGGACTATGAAACGATAAATGATATTCTCAGAAAGCGCTGCGGTGGGGTTTGTACAGGTATAACAATATAACACCAAATCATGAGTTACCAGCATCGAGTTTGAAACCAGTTTATAAAAAATTCCCCCATCTCTCTCCTTAGCTCTTATCGATTTCTCTTCCAAGCACTTTGCTCTGACATGATCGTTCTCGCTCACAGTCGTATTGCGAAGACCCCGACCTTTGCACTCCTTCTTTTGGGTTGCTCGTGCTGTTGGTGATTTAGGAATCTCATTACAAGTTGGTCCGGATAAGCGCTAAATGCCTAAAATGTGAAACGCACCGTGGCCTCAATAACGCCTGAGTCAGCGGGAAGATGAAAATACACCCTCTGTGCAACACAGAAGCATTAAAACATAGGAGGTACAACCTTTTACAACATACAAGGTCAATCAGTGTAACAGGATAGCACCAAAATATCTTCTACTAGTGTGTCCAAATAGTTTCAAACTATTTCTAGCAATGCGATATATAGGATGGAGCTCACTGTGGCTTCAGAAATCCCTGAGTCAGCAAGGAGATAAAAAAAACAACGTAAACACTGTATTGCATCTGTGTAACTCAATCACACAAGCTAATTCAAACTAGGGCAATATATGTAACAGTATAGCAGCTGCACTATTTCCATCGCTGAAATACTATATCACCAGTCTTTATGTCATACAAAATTAAATCTTTTTTTTTTACCAATGAAACAGTATAGTGTCAGGATGTGTGTGTGTTTTCCTTACTGTAATTCTAGCCAGACATTATAATTAGATTGCAGAGCACTGAGTGTGAAATTACAATAACTAAGGCATGATCTGTTCGAGTTTCCCAGACATTATCAACACGGGATACAGTGATAGCATGACGATAACAAGAGATCACTTTTGTCCTCCAGACGTTATTAATAGAGGGCAGAGCAAACCGATTGAGATGTTGATAATGATACACTTTACCCTTATGTTTTTAACAATCAGTGATTACTGAACACATGACCTGCTTTGGTCCACCGAGAAATGATTTTATTGCAGAGGAATCAGGAAGAGATGTTGGTAACAGATTACATGACCAATATTGTTTTTTGATGGAGCATGCTTGCACTTTTTCAGCAGCACTCTGATTAAAACTCACCCAATCACACCAGTGGCGTAATTGTGTCTAAAACATCATCATCTTGAGACAAGTCTCAAGTCAAGTCACAAGTCTGTCAGGGCAAGTCAAGTCTTACCGTAAGTCTTCATAATTGCAAGTCAAGATGCAAGTCTTTCAGGTCTGTGAATGCTGACCATGCCCATCACAATGACATGGCACCAGTTCTTGTGTTTTTAAAGTTTTCCTTTCAAAGCTTTTTTTTAATCTATTCTTTTTCTTTGCTGCATACCAGGCTAGAACATGACATTAGACAGTGGATAACACCATGATAGCAGTGATCCCATGTACAGAGATGGAGTGAGCGGATTATTTTTCCAGCTGGGTTCTAATGCTACTGTCCCTTGCAGTTTGAGGGCTTTAATTTTGCTGGTTAATTTGATGCCCACTCTCCGGGTTCAGAGGTTTAAACACAAGGCAGAGTCCAGTTTGGGATGAGGTTGGGATGTGATTGGCATGCTTGGTGACTGATGACATATGTGGTTTCGATTGTGAATGTCCCGCATCACAAACAAACTGAATGAAAGATGAAAAATGCTTCACACACATTCACAAATGGGAGTTGCCCAGTGCAAGCGGTCTGTCCTCAACACAAACCCATTTCATTTCTTGAAAGAAGTCACCAAGGTGCTGCGCTCACCTCACTTCCTTTTAGAAACGTTCAATAAGCTAATGATGGCAACAAAAACTCCAGCAAAGTGGTGACTTCACGAACATTGCTTCCTGGCGAAATGCAGTTCAAGGAGAAGTAACAGATGAGTAACTGGAGGCTTACAAAAGGCTCCTTGACCCTCTGAAGTCAGAGACAGGGTGAGTCAGGAACATAGGATGCTGTGATCGCTGCCTGATTGATTGGTCCTGAACTTACATAGAGTGATAATAGTTTATATACTGTATATGGACTATAGGATGACAATGGAAACATAGGGAAACTTCTTCTTTGTTTCTTTCTTTCTTTCCTGCTGTCACTATCCTCTTCCATCCTTTTCCACTTTTCCTACTCTCCTTTCGCTCCATGGTTTCTTCCTTTTCCTTACCTCTCAATCTATGTTTTCTTTCCTTTTCTCCCTCCTTTCTCTCCTTTCCATCTGTCTGTACCAAGACAAATCATGGAGCCCTCTCCCCCAGCTCACTCTCTCTGATCCCATTATCTTCCCCCGAAACCAGTAGAAATCCTAAACTCTAACCCTCCTCCATTGTGTCCAGTGTTGACCTGTGAACCTGTACATGTATACTGTATATGGCACAGCTGCACCTGGTCTCCTGTCTGTCTGTGTTGTTCATGTCCGTCGGTGCACTCCAGTTGTTACAGTTGTAAATGACACAGCGGATCATCATCATCCTTTTCCCTCAGGCTGCCACCTCTCCGTCCTCATCTAGTTATCCTGTTCAGTGCTTTCTTTCTTTCTAACCATCCCTCCATCCTCATCTCTCCATCATATTGTTGTCGGTCTAATCTATCTGACCTCCATCTGCCCTCGTCCCTCTACGCTGCTCTTTTATCTCCTCCGCCTCTCCATCCCTCTGTCCTCATCGCCGTGTTTCTTTTGCTCTTCTCTGTTTCGTCCTCCGCTGGCATCACGTTTCTCCCTCCTTCCTTCCCTCCTTCTCTCTTTCTTTCCGCTCCTCTCTCTCTCCTTTTATTCCTCTTATTTAATACCTATCCACTCTGTTCCCTCGCTACATCGTCCTCACCTCTGCCTTTATCGCCTATCGCACTGTCCTTCACTCTCCTATCACCCCCCATCTCAATCTCTCTATTTTTGTTTTCCCCTCCTCCCTATCTCCTTTCTCACCCTGTCCCTCCTTCTCTCTTTCAATCAGCGATCTCCTCCTTCCTTTTGTAACTCTCGATCTGTTCTCCCTCTCTCTATCTCTCTCCACTCCTCCCTCTCTCACCTCTGAGAGTGACCTGAGCTTTACTGTCTTCAGTTGTGTTAAGTCAGTTTCATCTGTCACCAATGTGTGTGTGTGTGTGTGTGTGTGCATATGAGAACATGTGGCAAGTGTGTATCTATATTTGTCCCATATATTTGTCTGTATTGATTTATGTGTGTGTGTGTGTGTGTGTGTGTATGAGTGTGTTTATATGTGCATATCAGGTTTCCTTCTGGACTAAAGGGCTCTATCCAGGGGAAGCGTGTGTGGGACCAGAAGCTGCAGTGCGACCACACACACACACACACACACACACACACATATACACACATATGCAAGCAACGCTCTGCTTCACTTTCATCCAGTTCAGCACATTCCCACCTGGGAGAGTGTTGCCTGCCCTCGTTCTCCAGGTCGGTCTCACCAGCCTGCTTCTCTGACCTCTGGCTGACCACCAGCCCCAAAATAATGCAGCTTGATGACATTCTCCAAACACAGGCACAAACACATAGTTCCAGCTCTCCATTCTGGCATGATCCTTGCAAGTGGGAGTTGAGCTAAAGGTGCATAAAAGCGTATAAATCGTATAATAACCTGAACAAAAATATAGATATGTATGAATGTGAAACAGGGTGTTGCTGAAAAAGAGCATTCATGCTAAGCAAACCGTCCCTGGATGAATAAATAAAACATAACGGAATATATATTTCAGATGCTGAAACCAAACACGTCCTGAATAAGTCTCAAAGTGTCTTAAATTATATTACTTGAACTCAATGCCTTAAAATGACATTGCAAGACTTAAATTCAGTTCTAGTGGTTTTAAAAATGTATTTTTTTGGTGCGGTGAGGCAAAATCAGGGGAGAAATATGACCTATATTTTCCAAATTGATCCTGTATTTCATTCTAACTGCCATCAATAAGCTCTTAAAATAGTCTTAAATTTTAACTTTAATTCTACCTTACTGCCTTGTATGGATTTCATACTAAAAGGATAAACAATCACTGCTTCCTATGATGTCATACTCTCTTCCTTCTCTTTCTCTCGTAGCGGGCATCTGATTACTGGCAGAGCAAAGGTCAAAGGGCGTGACCTACGACTGGCTCTCCCTCTTTATTTATCTCTCTATTAGTCTCTTGATTCTTTTCTATGTACTATCCTCTCTGTATCTTTTCTATGTCACTATGTGAAAAGGAAAACATCTAAAATATCACACACTGCCTGCTCAACTGCACAGAGACAGAGAGGAAAAACAGAGAGGAAGAGGAAGAGAAAAAGAGGAAGAGTGTGAGAGAGAAACAGGAAGAGAGAGAGAGAGAGAGAGAGAGAGAGAGAGAGAGAGAGAGAGAGAGAGAGAGAAATGGGGAGAAAGAGCAACACTGAGAGGAATCCTGGCCAATTTTATGTGCTTTAAGTTCCTTAGAGGGTACGAATTCAGGAAACCCCATCCCCGACACATAAACACACACACACACACACACACACACACAGGTACAAAAGAAATAGACAGAGAGCGTCCTGTCCTCCCAGTCATTTATGCTAAATTGTCAACCAGCCTTAATCAACTCCTGAAAAAAGTCAAATATAAATATAAATGATTCTGCATGACACCAAGCACGTTAATACTGATGATGTCATCCTGCCACAGATAGCGCAGCTGTTTCTGTTGCTTGATGGAAAAATACTTTGACGGATTTCCCTCCAATTAACTCTGTAAAATGGATGAGGAGGAGGAGGGCTGGTATTATGTCTGCAGGGGCAATCGGACCCCTCCCCCCTCGTCAGAGTGACCTTTAAAATCTCTAAACTCTGTTGGACACACACACACACACACACATACACACACAGTGAGAGGGCATGCAACAGTTTCTTTGTGAGGGAAGGAGTGATTATAAACTAGTATACGCATGTATATGTGTGTGCGTGATTGTGTGTGTCAGGATTTTGGATTTTTCATTAGTTTATATGTTTATCTAGCTTTCGATTTCAATTTAGTTTTAGTATAAGTAGACACAATAGTTTTAGTTTTCAGTTTATGATTTTGAACACCTAGTTTTTGCCTTGGTTTCAGTTTATGATGACAACTTTGGTGTGTGTGTGTGTGTGTGTTTCTGTCTTTATAGCCTAATGACAGACTCTCTATCTGTGTGCCTGCTCTACATCTCCGCCTGGACACTGAATAGGCAATCACTGTATCATCCCTTGGCTCATTCCTCCCACCTTCTCTCCATCTGCTCCTTTCTCTCCTTCCTTCCCTCTGTCCCTTCGTTCAATAGCCAATCAGAACGCTGCTTCCTGCTTCGCTTCAGCCCCTTTCACTTCTTCTCTCTTCTTCTCTCCACTCAATAGCCAATCATCCCTCCGCACAGTGCATCCATCATCTGGCGATACCTGTTGCACTGTACGTCCATCCAGCCAATCACAGTCATCCATTCATCCAACATTCCTTACATCCATTCATCCATCCACATCTGTGTCATATAATGAGGAGGCTGAAGTGAGCACTAACATATAGCGAAGTAGTTAGTCACACACACACACACAACGTCACACTGTGTGTGTGTGTACACAGTGTGACGTTCTATTTAGATCCCACACCATGACCAGGAATACCCCAGGTAAGAAATTCATTTACTCCCTGCTGCACACACACACATACCCACAGCCACCCCTCCCCACCCACACACACACACACACACACACACACACAAGCACACCTACACACACACACACACACACACACACACACACACTGTGACCTTTATCGTTTAATGAGAACAGTGTTATTATGAAAGTCCTGCTTGTTGATGAAATATAACTCTTTTCCTCCCTCCCTCCCTCCCTCCCTCTCTCTCCATCTCCCTCCACTGACTAGGCTCAAATCCTGCTTAACAATCAGCTGAGGCGGCTCATTCACTCTTATTCCACATGACCTGTAACCAAACTAGCTGTGTTCACACTCAGCGCTAGACGAGACAAGAGAAAGCCTCATGACAGTCCGACTGAGGCTTCAAGGTGATTTCACATAAGGGTTTTTATCTATTTGTACTGCGTATAAAGGGTTGCATTTAATAATACTATATCAATTTCGGGGAAAAAACAGATCATATCATCACAAATGGGACTATTTTGGAAGCAAAGGTCTTCAGATAACCAATTTATGATCCAATTGCTAATAATATTTTTGAGGGGGCGCAAATTCACACAAACATGTTCACAATGCAGGAGGTGAATCCAGGTAAAAGCCATTATCCCTTGCTGATTTCCCTTATTACAATTCTACCAATCACAAAGGAGGAGATGGAGATAAAGAGAAGCAGACGAGTCAGAGAAGCACTTTGAAGCTTTGAGAAAACAGATGTGGATTGTGCAAAAGGGGCTGCAACTCAATATCAGGAAGATGACCTGTATATTTTTATAGGTCTTTATATACAGGACATGTTGTATATTTGACAGTGTGTCTACGTTTCAGTGGGTTAGCTATTAAAATCCAGTTGTCTCCTGCTGGCACAATGAACAAGGTGACTGACTGCCACTGGTGTTTCTCTATCAGCCCTTATCTCTCTCTCTCTCTCTCTCTCGACCTCCAACTCTCCCTCTCTGCATCAAGGGAGTTGAAACTAACAATGCTGAAACAAGACCGAAAGACAACAACATGTCTGATGAATGGGATTAATAAAAGTCGACAGTCTAGTGTGTGTGTGTGTGAGAGAGACAGAGAGAGAGGGAGGGTAAACAGATTAAGACTACAGCTGTGTGGATTGTGGATTACGAGTTCGGCACGTCAGTTAATTCATCAGATCGGCAGCGTTTTAGCTGTCACTAGAGACTTAGTCCCATTCACAATTCTTCAGCAGATAAAAGTTCGCACTTCCGATCGCTATGAACTTTTTGTCTTGTACAGAAACACTCGGTGACAGCCTGTGCTTTACTGGGCTGTATGCGATCCCTTTGCCCTACGACAGCTTGGCTCGCAGCCTTGAATACTTTACTGCTGTCTCCCAAAATACGACAAAAAGTAGAAGGAGGAGAGAGAAGATGCCCGGTGAAGGCCGTGAGCCACATTCAAACCCATCGTGTTGCGAGTCCGTCGTATGCTCCCCGGCCTGCTGAGACGCCACGACACCCCGAACATGTTCTCTCTCTCCATCTGTCGCTCCCTACGAGGCGCCAAGCCCACTGGAAGGGATTTGATTTGATTTGATGTTAAATGTGCTTCAGTGAGGAGTGAAGCTCGGTTCCCAGCTTCCTCTCCGCTCCTCGCACTCTCTTCTCTCTGTCAGCAGGACAGACAATGCCTGATATGGAATGAGAGACACTGTGTGTGTGTGTGTGAGCCTTGGGTATGTATGACAGAAAGCGAGAGGAAGAAACAGAGAATGTGTGCGTATGTGTCAAAGTGAGCGTGTTTTGTGTGTGTGTGTGTGTGTGTGTGTGTGTGTGTTTGTGTCCAGACAGAGTGTGTGCCAGCTATCCCAGTTTAAAGTGCTGGGCAGTGGGCCACAGACACACTTAAAACCCGCAGCCGCAGCCAAGGATACTGTCTAAACGGACATATTGGAAGGCACAGGGTCTGTATCTGAGTGTGTGTGAGTGTGTGTAAGTGTGTGTGTTTGAGTTTGTGTGTTCTTAATGAGTCGTCAAGGCCAGCACAGCGCACAAAATGCTCACTTTTTTTTTTAGCACAATCCCCTTTTGCCCTGACACTCACACACTCATACAGTAGACTCACACACACACACACACACACACACACATATGAAGTTGTCAAGGTAACCGAGGAAATAACAACCTCTCATTTAACCTTTGCTCAAATAACTTTATTCTATCTAGTGACGACACTTGACTTCATCCATCTGTACAACGTGTAAACAATAACAGAAAGACGTACAAATACCAAGTACCAGGTATGAAAACATTTTTTGAGTCATCACAAGTACCAACCTTAACACTGACCTTTTTGGCTAGCAGAGTTCTTTATGTGTTATGTAAGCAGAGCTGATGCAAAGCAGAGGGCTTATTTTGCAATAATGGCCGGCTCGCTGTACATGATCTCGCTTATTACACTGCTGCTTACCAAAGACATTCATCACTCCACATGAAATATTGATTTTAAATGATTTTATTACAAGCTAAAGTCGTTTAGGACTGTCTGCAGTAAGCAAGCAGTAACTTCTTTACGGTGCAAGGTATCAATTTGAGCTAATTTGATTAGAAATCAGCAATATAGGCGGCACTTCTTGACTGCAGAGTGATATGATTAGATGTGAAACAGACTCAGGAGGAATTCATTGG
>NC_136000.1:26061858-26099358 GCF_048128805.1 Centroberyx gerrardi
AAGCCTAAATCAGACTTTCATGACAAAGAGACATGGATCTTACAGTAAATACCCTTCCAAAATGTCCACATGTGAATGATTTTTTATAGATTCTAATGCTTATGTTTTTTTTAATATTATAAAATATTACATTATTTTTTATCATCCTTGAATGTGTAGGATGTGTGGTCCTACATGAAGTAGGTCTAAGTTTCATTGTTGACTCTTGGACATTGACCTTTGGCATGTGACCTACTTTCTGATTGGTCCAAGTCCACTTAGTTAGCCATTTTGAAAGATGTGGCTGTTTTGGAAGGTATTTAAGATCCCCTGTCTCTGTCATGTCACCCTGATGAAGGCTTTCTGCTGAAACATGTTGGTTTTTCTGTACCAGTAAAGACCCCAATTTGTTTTTTAGCGTTTCCTAGTTCATGCACTTTGGTTGAAAGGCGAGGTAGCGACAGTTTTTCTTGAATACAGTACATCAAACCAGAAATGTGAATCTATGTAGTGATTGTAACACTGTGCTGATGTAACACAATCCCTCTGTTTGCTGAATGAGAGAGAAAGAGAAGGAGGAGGGGGAGGGGAGAGAGAGACAGAGAGAGGGAGAGAGGAGTAGGGGAGAGAGGGGAAGAGGAAAAGACAGGGGGGGAAATAGTGTGAAAGTATGAAAATGAGAGGAGAGAGAATTTGTTGGGGCCCCCTCTTCCAGCCAATAGCATGTGAACAGACATGGCCTAAACACAGCGTCCAATCGCATGCGAGAGAGGTGGTCAGGTGACCACACGGCCGTGTGTTCCTTTGGAGGTGGCCGGCCAGCCCGGTTGCTACGGTAACTGCTTGGTATCCTAGAGACTGGCGAAGGGGCTTATAGAAAACTGAATGGCAAGACATCCAGAGAGAGGGAGAGGGAGAGAGAGAGAGAGAGAAAACAACCTCATCCCGTATCTCACACCCTAGAATTCAGACAAGCCAACACACACACACACACACACACACACACACACACACACTTACCTAAATATAACCAATATGTGTGTGTGTGTGTGTGTGTGTGTGTGCATTAGGAGTGTGTGGCCATTAGAGATAAGAGCTGTTGAATCAGATTATCTTATTTTCACAGCTACACACACACACACTCACACACACACTGAAGAGCAGAGAAAGCACAGACAGTACTACTACAGTGAGGCCTGATGCCTCATTCAGCTATAAATAATGACAGAGCACACGCACACACACGCACACACATACACACAGAGATGCTTGACAAGCCCAGCCCAGATATGCCTGTGTGTGTCTGTGAATCATCTGTCAGTGTATATACTGTAGGTGTGTATGTGGTGTGTGTGTGTGTGTGTGTATGTGTGTAGTGTCATCCTCAGAACATGTTGTACCACGTTCTGTATTTGCTGCCTGCCTTACAAACCCTTCATTACAGAAGACTAATTCTCATCCAGTTTGTCTCATATTGTGATGGAGCTTCAATGTTGATTCCACAACTCAAATCTTTTCATTGGAGCCCGTCTCCATATTTCATTTCGTGCACGTATCATCATTGTTCATTTGGGACAATTTGAAGAGTTTTGAGTCACATAATTAATGCAGTTATTAAAAAGCAGATCATTTTAAAAAAAAGTGAGTACAGAGAGTTAAATGATGATGATAAATGATGTTTTAAAAGCAACAGCAAGGAGGGATAATGGACTCCAGGAGGCTCCTCCCGGTGGCTAAAGTCTGTTGCACTGATATTAATGAATACCTTTGATAGCTGAATAATAGTTAGTGAAAATCCCACAAAGTCAAAGTCAATCCCGACCACTGAAGCCCGGCTTTGAACTCATTCACCTCACCTGAAATACAAATCAGGCTGATTCCCTTTAATGTTCCCCTTTAATCTGGGGCCCTTTTCAATCACACTTAGTATTGTGTAGCACGTGTCCACACACACACACACACACACACACACACACACACACACACACACATACACACACAGAGACGAATATATTTATATTCACTTCAAGTAAGTTTGGGGTAAAGTTGAAGTCAAAGCTTAGATGGCAATGCATAGGCCGTCACTGAGTGATATGGCAAACTGATAATGATGATGACGATGATGTGTGTGTGTGTGTGTGTGTGTGTATGTGGGGGGGTCTATAACCTATTGCCCTGACTGTAGATACATTTAGAGATTATAATTCTGCTTGGTTTTATAATTATAACGCCTCAATTTCATCTCACTCATCTTACTCCCATTGCAATATATTATATTAGAGGAGGTGTGTGTGTGTGTGTGTGTGTGTGTGTGCACACTCGCGCATGTGTGAGTGTGTGTGTGTAACCCCAGGCTGTGACAGCCTATGTGAATGTAAGTCATCAAAATGTTGCCACTATCTGGCTTCCACAGTAATCTGACCATGATAAACTGTCTAGTGTGTGTGCGTGTGCGTGTGCGTGTGTGTGTATGTGTGTGTGTGTGTGTATGTGTGTGTGTGTGTGTGTGTGTATGTGTGTGTGTCAGCACCCTGTGGGCAGAACTTTCTGCAGCACAAGACTAGAAAGCAGCAGCGATGCACCAGCCGCCTGGCTGACTGGGCACTTTGAGCACACACACACACACACACACACACACACACACACACACACACACAACATCTCTTTTTTCTTTTTTCATTTACTTCTACTCTCTCTCTCTGTCCCTTATCCACTCAGCCCATTACTCCCATTTATTCAGGCTGCCTGCTCTCTCTCTCTCTCTCTCTCTGTTAGAATGCTGAAGCAAAGCTGAAGTGAAGCTATGGACAGAAAACAGCTCCACCACCACACACACACACACACGCACACACACACACACACACACACACACACACGCTTACAGAGAGCGAGCGAGCAGGGAGGCATATTACTGTATGCATGAGAGAACTCATACAGACTGACTATAGCAGTGCGCTCTGTTCTGCTCACAAAGAACACAACCGACCATATAGAGAGACATTAACTCTCTCTCTCTCTCTCTCCTGCAGCACTTCCTCTCTGTCACTATCTTCACCACATTCTTTCTCTCATTCCATCACTCAATTCAATTAAACAATTAAAGTAGCTCAAATGTTACACAAACAATATTTGAGGTTTGTGTGTGTGTGTGTGTGTGTGTGTGTGTAGTACCTCAGTGCAACACTTCAGTTATTACTGAAGGGTTGCTGTCTATTTAGCTCCCATACCCAGACTCCACTGCAGAGTGACTGTCAGTAGCCCTTTTAGTGTGAGTTTATGGTAATGTATTGAAACAAATCAACGCAAGCAGAAAAAAACGGAATAATGACCTCAAAAAATAAACAAATGATTCATCCAAGTTGGATGTAAAAGCTAAAAAGATGTATCTCAGTGTGAGATACATCTGGCTGCATGGGAGGCTTGCTTTACCTCTCAAATTCCAACTCAAAAAGCAGGTTAACAACGCTGCCAAAGCAAGAACAGTGTTAATATGAGACAGTGCAACACATCAAGCAACACAGACAACACTAGCTGATGGATTATGTCAAGTAAGCAGCATTAGCGAGATAAGCAGCGTGACTTTTGTTGCTATTCTTATCACTATGCTGTGTATCTCTCTCCCTATCACTATTCCCCCCTATCTCACTCTCTTTACCTCTCTTCTCTTTTCCTTCACACCTTCTTTCCTTTAGCCAGTCATAATATAGTGCTGATGTCATTTTTCCAGAAAGAGTGTGAAATAGCTCAGAGAAAGCTTTGGATTAATAGCTGCCATGTAGTAAGAATGGTGCAAGAAAAACTGGACACCTCTCCGGATATGAGACAGTGTTAAGAAAGACAAGTCAGCTGCTGTCTCACTGCAGGCTGTAGGACAAATGATCAGTCCTATAATGACAAATAGGACAAAGATAGTATAAAATCAAATATAACTGAACAAGATAAATTATATCTTAAATTAAGATGTAAGTCAAATACGCTTAATGCCATTTATTCATCCAACAATGAGGCATTATGTATACAACACTACAGTGCATTTCTGTTTCATGCAGTCATTACTTACAATGTAGAGCTTTCTCTCACAAGCTCATCAACATTTACAACTCAAAAATCTAAAAGTGCCCCTAGCAGAGTTTAAATATTAGACTGATTTCAGCCAGACTTGAGCACAGATTAGCTTTGGCCAGGTCTTGTGTTTCTAGTAGAAGAGCAGAGAGAAAGTGATTTTCACAGATAACGTGATGTGACACTTAAATAAACCACAGCACTGCTTGAAAAGGCCAACAGAGGAGCGGTGCAAGCCAGTGTGTGTGCCGGTGTGTGCATGTGTACGTGTGTGTGTGGGGTTGTAGGTGTATGTGCAGATCTATATGTGTGTGTGTATGTGTTTTTGTATTTCTTGTATGGGGAAAATCCTGTAAAAGGTGTTGCTCCTCACTTCTTTATGGGGCTATTTTAGGGTTAAATCTTGATTTTAGGGTTAAGTTTAGGATTAGGTTTAGGTTGAGGTTAGGGTTAAGGTTAGGCATGTAGTGGTGAGGGTTAAGTTTAGGGTTAGGGGATAGGGAATGGATGTAGTCAGTGAATGTCGTCACAAGTATAGTAATACAAATATGTGTGTGTTCAAAGAGGTGAATGTTAGCCTGGGGGTGGGCGGGTCAGTGAGCTTGTCCACTGTACACAAGGAAATAAAACGCTGTCATGGCACAGATTCAATTCCATGGTCAGCTTCCTGGTTTAGACTGAGGAGAAGAGGAGGAACGGAGGAGGGAGGAGAGGAGGGGTGGATTTAGAGAGGGAGGAAGGGAGACAGAGAGAGATGGGCGGAGGGAGGGAAGCTTGGCTGGAGAGAGAGGGAGAGGGGAGTGCAGAGAGATGGAAAGGGGAGAGAGGATGAAAGGAAGAGGGAGAGGGAGAGAGAGAGAGAGAGAGAGAGAGAGAGAGAGAGAGGAAAACAGAGAGAAAGGGCAAGAGTGGGGGGAGGAGGAGAGAGAGGAAAAGAAAGAGGGTCCAACTCTCCATTTAAAGTCCAGACACGTTGGGGCCCATGTTATTATGTCACTGCACAACACACACACACACACACACACACACCCTTGAGCCTTTTTTCCACTGGCTGATCAATAGAAGCAGCACTTAAGACTGCAGCACAAAGAGAGCTAGAGAGGGAGAGGAGGCTTTAGAGCCAGACGCGAAGCGGATCACACACATACAACATACACACTTAGGACGGTTTTACAAGCTAGTTTAAAACTGCTGCTAGTGAGAACAGTAAGGAGGAACGGGCCAGTGACAACTCACATCATTCACTATAATGTCGTCTTCCAGCATGAGGATATGCACTCAACCTTGAGTATAACTTTCCACGCTTTCTAATAAACCATGTGCATGGATTTTCATAACCACCATAGTGAACAAAGTGTCATGTTTTTGGAAATCACTTGCCATCACAAAACCATGTTACGGTGCAGTTGACCAATACTGCCTTGAGCAGACATGGAGATAACCAGAGACCAGAGACTGAGTGTATAGGCAAAATCCAAAATTAACAATCTATCGTACATCATCATCAAACAAGGAGCCCATTGATCGTGAAGATCAATGGGCTGAAGAAGTATAGAATAACTAGCGGGGATCTAAGGGATTGTAGTTTTACTTAATTTTACACAAACTTTGTAAATGTCGCAAAAACTAAAACGCAAATTACACGTTTCCATCAACTAGACTGAAGCAAATCAACAGGCTTCCTGAATGTGAAAAACACTTCGACCAGAAAAATGGAGATTCTTTCAAGACTGCATAATGTCAGCCATAATTTCATGCTTTCATCCAAAGATTAAAATGAAGAAATGCACTTGGCAATATTCAAAGGTCCATACCACCACGATGGAGACTTCTACATGGGAGTGGATGTGACATCCACAGTTGAAACTTTGAACCGTTTGCTACCAATGCGTTCCATCATTATTTATTGCATAATTTCTTTATTGACGGAAATTATTTCTGCTTCACGCAAGCTTGAAAACTTATTTGTGATGTTTTCTTGATTGGAAACTCTGCCGTTTCCATTCAGCTTCTCT
Source organism: Centroberyx gerrardi (assembly GCF_048128805.1). Classification (NCBI taxonomy): domain Eukaryota; kingdom Metazoa; phylum Chordata; class Actinopteri; order Beryciformes; family Berycidae; genus Centroberyx; species Centroberyx gerrardi. The sequence continues at coordinate 26,067,915 of NC_136000.1, forward strand.
AATTCGATGCATCTATAATTTGCCAAAAACAAAATGGATGGAAATCCAGCTAATATGATGTCTTCTCATACTGTGTCCCGCCTTCTCTCTCCCTCTTCATCCCTCTTTTCTTTCCGCTCTCATTCTCCCCTGGATGGAGGAAGGGAAACAGGGAGTGATGGATGGATGGAGATGGAGGCAGGAGTTGGACGGAGGGATAGAAAGATGGACAGATGATCGATGGATGGGTGGATGGAGGGAAGGAAGGAGGGAGGGAGGGACTGAGGGTTAGAGGGAAGAAGGGAGAGGAGGAGAGAGGGAAGGAGGAATGGAAGCGGTGGAGGGAAGGACAGATGATGATGGAGGAATGGATGGAAGGATGGAAGGAGGGATGTTTTCCTTTCCATCTCACATGGGGCACATGGGAACAGGTCTTATCCCTCCATCCCTACACACACACACACACAGTTCCCCAAGGGGACACCCCATTTAAGGGTAAATTATTGATGAACAGACAGATGCAGCTTTTTATGAAGTTAATAATTGACGAAAGATGAATTAGAGGGGGAGAGGGAGAAAGAGCGAGTGGGTGAACGTGAGAGAAGAGGAGAAAAGAGGGGAGAGAGAGAAGGAGAGAGGCAGAGGGGGGAAGTGTGGGGATGATTATTTATCATTTGTACCTATTGGTTTATTGTAAACCAACTCAAAATGGAGGGCTGCCTCGCCCCCCTCTCCTCTCCTTTCCTCTTCTCTCCTCTCCTCCTCTCCTCCTCTCCTCTCCTCCTCTCCTCTCTATCTCTCCTCCTACTCTCCCTCTTCTCTTTGTTTTGTCTCATTTATAATCTTATGCAAATAGCCTGGACTGGGCCTTTTCATTAGAGCAATGACACACACACACACACACACACACAAACACACACATACACACACACACACACACCCACACACACACACACACACACACACACACACACACGTACACACACACACATACACAAACACACGTACACACAAATCTACATACTGCCATGGATGCTCATTTGCTTTTATAAACAGAATGATGCAATACCTAATAGCAAGCGTGCTATTGGGGTGTGTCCACTGACCCAATAGAAATACTGTGTGTGTGTGTGTGTGTGTGTCTGTGTGTGTGTGTCTGTCTGTCTTCCACTCTCCCTATACCGTCTCTCTCTATTTCTATTCCTCTCTCTCTCTCTCTCTCAGGTGTCCCTGTTACCATGGCAACGGCAGACATCAGAATTAATCACCTATCACCTCCGTTCTCTCACAGCTAGAGTGAGCACACACTTATACAGACATATACACACACACACACACACACACACAAACAGACACAAACACACACCCCCCCCCCCCCCCCACACACACACACACACACACACACACACACCTACATACACACACACTCACACACACACACACACACACACACACACACACACACACACACACACACAAGGTTGAGGAGTTGTGGTTTAGATGTAACACAATTACAGGAATCCATTTATAAAAAACATGGTTACTAATCTGTTATGGTTACTGGAAATATAAATAGTGGGATGACAGATAGATTGGTTTATGCAGTGGATTATTCAGAAACATTTATGAAAGAAAAACAGGTGCAGTTTGATCGCAAGATTATGAACACAAACATCATTCCTAATCTTGAAGTAATAGTTCATCATAATACTGACATTCATTCAAAATACTGGTGTTCAAATTACATTCTGTAAAGAGGAATAAATCTGTCTCAAATGTCTGTTTGAGTTCATATCCTGGAGATTTTTAACGTTAAAATGAATCAGACTGCGGTACTGAAGAGGTGAAATTTTTGCATGTAATCAGTGATGTGTAATGCTTAATATTTGTAACGCCACCTCCCCACTATGACACACAGATTATTCATTTATTAACAGACAATAACACTGGTCATACTGGCAATGAAGCTGCATTTGCATCTGTGAGGAACAGTGCAACAGCAGCCTTGTGTTGCTGCTGAATGAGCTTCTCTAGAATGGGCTGATAGAGGATAGATGCAGGACAGATGCAGGACAGATGCAGGACAGGGTATGCAGCTTCATGTGTGTGATTGTGTATGTTCAGGTATGACATAATCACAAAGCAAAGCGAGAAGAAATCTGTGTCACATGATAGCAAGCTGATACGGTGTGTGTCAGTGTGTGTTAGATGGATAATGCTGGTCTTGAGGAGGACAGAAATACAGCTTTATCGACCAAAGACAGGAAGAGAGAAGAGCAGAGAGAGGGAGAGAAAGAGAGAGTGAGAGAGAGAGAGAGAGAGAGAGAGAGAGAGAGGGAGAGAGAGAGGCTCATGCTGATGGTATCTGCTAACCTTCAATTAGCAGCGGTAGTCGGCAGGGCATTGATTAGCCTCTAAATGCCAGAGCAGTGCGCTCACACACACGCACACACAGGTACAGATTATGTCACAAGCAATTTCATAGCGATTATCTGTTCATGGACTTGTTTGATGAAACTGCAGCTGATCTAAATCTGTGGCAGGTTTAGTGATACCAGGGAACAGTAGCTATGATCCTGTATCTATCCTGCATTAAAACCACAGTGAAATGCTAAGCTCATCTCAGCCCTTTTTTCATGAAAAGCTGCTTCACATGAGCCTTGATGCTGTATCTCTATCTATACTTAGATGTTGGATGTTGGCACAAATAGCAAAAAGAAAACTGTATCACCAAAAAGCCAATTTCACCAGAAATTAGGAAAGGGTAGCAAATTGTGACACCCATTTATTTTTAACATCTTACAATTTGACTGTCGCAGGGTTTTGAAACATTTTCTTCATGTAGGGGGCAACAGCAACTGTCAAGTATATTACTGCGCTGTAAAATGCAAAGTAGCCCATGATTCAAAGCTGATTTGAAGGGTTCAGGGCTCACAATTCATCAAAATACAGAAAAAACGTCTTTGAAACAGTGACTTTTAAAGATCCAGGAGTAAACTAAAGCCTAGCCATTGTCTCATGCCAAGTTAAAAGCTTTATGGACAAAACAAAAAGGTGTTTACTCTCATTTTACTTTGGTTCACACACCCTACAGTATAACGTATGGGCATGATGTAGGCCACAGTATTTGAAATACAGGCTTTACAAATACTGCCCAACTGTGTTTATCTCCTTCTTTGTATGCATTTTGCTTTCCGTCATGTTTTTCCTGATCTTTCTGTCTGTCTCACATCTGGCCTCTTCTTGTCCTCTGTTTGCCTTCAGTCTTTTGTGTCAACATTTAGTTTTTGTTTTGCTCTATTTCTTTCAAACTTGCTCTCCGTCTGTCTGGCTTTTACTGTATAAAATGTGTCCTCCAACAAACACAATTGACTGCATGCTGACTGAGTAGTTCTGTGTATGTGTGTGTGTGTGTGTGTGTGTGTGTGTGAGTGAGTGCGTATGTGCGTGCCAGCATCTGCCTGTAGCAATACATCAAGTTTGCATGCCATATACAGATATGTGCCTGTCCTTGTGTGTGTGGGCTGTGTCATCTTTCAGTGTGTGTGTGTGTATGTGTGTATTAGTGTGTGAGCATCTCTGCATCAGAGTGTGTGGAGTGTGTGTGTGTGTGTGTGTGTGTGTGTGCGCAGCCATAGATCAGTGCAGACAGGGCCTAGCAGGAAAACAACTGAGTCAGAGCTTCATTACCTGGTTAGCTACACAGCACCAAGGCCAAGCACCCATACAATATGCTGACACACACAGAGAGAGAGGGAGAGAGGGAGAGAGAGAGAGAGAGAGAGAGAGAGAGAGAGAGAGAGAGAGAGAGAGAGAGAGAGATTTAACCAGAGGCTTGAGGCTCATCTCCCTATCAGAGAGGTGGGAAGAATTGCAGCACTAAAATAAAACGTATAGCTTCAATTATGTGATGAAAGAGGATCTCCTGTACGGCTGGTAATGTTTTTGTGCGGCTTAATCACTTTCATCCCTATCAGGAACCACCGAGCGGTCCGCCAGGACATAATGACTGGGTATTCCTTGCTGATATTAAGCAGCTGCAATAACTTGAATTTACAAAGTAGACTGGCGTTTCAGGGAGTGTTTGTGTGTGTGTGTGTTGTGTGTGTGTGTGTGTGTGTATGTGCTTTGATCCAGAACTGAGTGTGGACGCTGCAAAAATATTCTTGCTGAGTGATTTGATGTGATATTCTGAATTATAAAGCTGATTTCAAGATATATGAAGTCTTTTTTCAGCTGTTTTTTCAGCTGGTTAATAGGTTTTGGTCAAGAACTCAAACACTGCGGACAATATTAAGACAGCATGGATAGACAAGCTTCTACCTACCCAACAGGCCCCTAATCTGTCTCTACACACACATAAACACACTCTCGCACCACCCACTAAGCTCTCAACACACACACACACACACACACACACACACACACACACAAGCACTGTAGCGAGCAGAAGCAGGCCGAATGGAAGATGTCAACTCAAGGAGAGAGTTTGCAGCTTGTCAGGCAGACTTGCTGGCTGGGAAGACATCTAGGATGGGTCACACACACACAGACACACACACACACACACACACACACACACAGCTATGGGTGAGAAACTCAATAGCAGTGACCTTTTACCCCTTCAATGCCTATCAACAGACCCACACATACACACACAGAAACACACACACACTCACATACACACATACACACACACACACACAGAAACACACACACATACAGAGCTGTTGCAGCCGCCTTACTCTGCCAAAAGCCTGGTTTCTAAATAAGAGGCAGTCATCAAATATAGATTCAAATGTCCTTCATAATTTACATCTACAAGGCACAGCAGCTTTCATAGGCTGCTCCGATGGGACGCACACACACACACACACACACACACTTCCATTACCCTCTCCCTGTGTGTGTGTGTGTGTGTGTGTGTGTGTGTCTAGAGGGAAATACAGACATCACACAGCATGGAAAACTAGGGCAACGGAATAAAAGGGAAAAAGGGAAAGAAAGAGTGAGAGACAGAAAGAGAGAGACCTGACCAACTCCTGGTTCCACTCTTTCATCAGGTGTGACCATCCAACCTGCCTGCCCTCCTGTCATTATCGCTCCATCTCCTCCTCCCTTGTTGAATCCTCTCTTCAAAAACCCCGAATTTACGACGCCTTCCTCGCCATCTTCCCCCTCTCCTTTCCCCCTCCTCTCCCTCGCTCCCTCCATCCCATCTCCATCTCCCCTCTCTTCTCTCCCTCTACAGTCATCTATGAAATTCATGATGCTGTTTTAATTGAATTATGTCGAATGCAATAACTTAACTAGCATGACTGCTCATTCGAAACCATGTTGTGACAAAATGTACATTTCATTTGTTTAGCATAGTTTTGCCTTAATGTGACAGAAACAGGAAAAAAAAGGGAGATGGGGGGGGGGGGGGGGGGGGGGCGTGTGGTGAGGGTCCCAGGCTGGATTTGAAACGTGAATATTGAACATGGTATGCGCCTGAGCCAGCTCTGTTTGTTCACGCTGCCCTCCTCTCCTCCATCCCCTCCCCTTCCCTCCCTTGTCACGTCGTGATGCCGTCTATCTTTGGACAGGCGTAATTAACAGGCAGCCGGGCTCAGCGCGGCGCGGGACGATATGTTAATCATACATCCAGGTGTCTATCTTTAGCCCGGCCTAATGACCGGCCACAGCACTCTGAGCCTGCCTCTGGCCCAGCGCGGTATGGCTCACAGTACAGGTTCCTACCGGAGCCCGGAGCGCGGAGCCGCGCTACCACGCGGCCATATGTTAATTATGTCAGCGTCTATCTTTAGACAAGCGTAATTAATGGGATAACCAAGTTAGTTTTGGACTCCGCGGTGCGATTTGCTGGATACTGGTGGAGCACACTACAGCGCATGTTAAAGTCAAATGAAAAATGTACTTTTCACCTTGTTAGCTAATTCTCCATATCATAACGAACACCCATGTAACAATATATGCTTTCTCGTATTATTATCTTCAAAGCCGACGTGATCTATTTTGATCCAGTTAAATAACACTTAGTAGGCTATTTTCAGAAATTGTGATTACACAAAGCATCTTGATCAACCTACATAAAAAATAAGAAGCATTTTTTTTACTTGTTACATCTATAACTAATCAATTACCAACCATGTTATTTGGCTTGTGGTCTACTGCTTACTGTTGGGCTTTCCTCCTCCACGATTTGAAAAACTTTCTGGAAACCACTGACCAGTCAGTCAAAGTAACGAGATAACAATGTGGTGGAATGGGAGACAGGAGAATGGGAGATGTGAGGTTTTTGTCTGACAGTGGGGATATGTTAATTGTATAGGCAGGTGTCTATTTTTAGCATGGCCTAATTAGCAGCCCCGGCAGTTGGCTGACAGATTGAACGCAGAACAGAGAAGAATCCAAGCACAACAACATGAAAGAACATAACTATAAATATAAAGTGCGTCATGTAACAGTACCAGACCCCCCGTCGCTCTGTCCCAAAATGTAGTTCGTAACAAACCGTCTTGTGCAGACATTTGTTGTAATTGATTTCAAACTCAGACAGTTAAAAAAAAGCAACGCATCGGGTGTCATTGACTTGCCTCACTGCTGTTGACAGGCTGCATTCAAAGTACTGTGCTGCCATGCAAGGCGGGGTCGACATCAAACCCATGATGCAGCGCACAAAACAATACTTTCATGAAATCTCTGCTGGATCTCAAAGCACATTTGTTTCACTTTCAAATGATAACAGATGCTCTCTGGCCGGTTATTGTGTGGCTGAAGGACAAATGCAGATTTCATTTTTCAAGTGAAAACTACAACCTAAAATTCAAACTGTCAGAGTATCCCTTTATGATTAAGAAAGGTTCACTCTGCTGCAGACATAGAGCCAAAAACAGCAGTTAAGTGCAGTCCAGGTCAGCTTAGCTTGATATAAAAAAATATAGCATAACAACCTCCTGTTTTGATAGTAACGGTCCTTACAGCTCATTCCTATTCAACTGCACCAATTAGTAATAAGTGAGTTAATCTTCTCTGTTGTAACTCTTACAATTCAACTATAATGCATAGATTTGCTCCTATTGTTCCTATGGGCTTTACATTTCATTGTCTCAGTTACATAATCTATTGGCTCCAAATGAGGCAGTGGACCATAATTGACTGTGTTGTTAGGATTGGCTGTCGTGTTGATTGATGCCTCCTGATTGCTGGAGCCGACTGCAGGATTGACACTCGTGTTATATTACATTACTTCCCGTCGACAGAACTCACTACTGGCTCTTGGGACTCGCGTACCCAAAATGCCACAGATGTGACAGGAATAAGCAGCAGAAAGGTTATGAGAACACCAAGTAGTGATGAAGGTTGGCACCAGTTTGTGCTTTAGGAACGAACAGACTGCTGCATCTATTTAGGTTATATACAATATGTGTGTGTGTGTGTGTGTGTGTATAGTGTATATACAGCAAATGGCATTTGGCTGCTTTGCAGAGGCAAGAAAAAATGTAATGACAAGGCAGGGGGCTTAATCAACCTGGTCCATTCTGTGAAACCACACACACACACACACACACACACACACACACACAGTGGTATCGCTGTGGTGTGTCGATGTGCTAAACCCTGAGGACAATCTCCCATGCTCCCTCTGTCTCTCTATCTCTCTCTTTCCTCCATCACTCTCTTCGTCACTCTCTATACTCAAGGGAGAATATTTCATGTCCCTCTCTCTCTCTCTCTCTCTCGCTCTCTCTTAGGGGAATATCGCCCATGTTCTTTCTCTCAGCACCTGAGAACCCGATCCCTAAGGTAACTGACACACTCCCCCAGAGAGACCACAACTACTGGACACACACACACACACACATACACAGGCCAGTTGCCATCATGACTGAATGGACGCAAGCCCACATCCAAGTGGGTGTGAGTCACTGACATAAACATTAAGAAAAAATTCATTTAATCACGCAACAACCGCACTAATCTATTCTATTGTAAGCAGTCTTGCAGAGGTTAAATCTCCATATATAGAGAACAAAAGGCACACGCACACATAGTCACACACCTATTATCACTGCCATGGTGACATCTCTCACCCTCCACTGTGTGTGTGTGTGTGTGTGACCCAGCACTGTCGTTAAATGCCAGATATTTACCGCCTCACACACCGGCAGATACACTTCTACCCTCCTCTATCTCGCTTTCTCTCCCTCTCTCTCTCTCCCTCTGTCTGTCTTTCTCTCTGCAGGACATTCTTTCCTCTCAGTATGAAAGTTGAGTTTATCTCCCTCTCCGCTGCTGTAGCGTTGTTATCAGCGCTGTTCACGCCCATGCGCACACCTACAGCCCGAGGTTGCCATCAGCAGTGCAGAAACGGTACTATTCTACCAAACTGGAGCTCTGCAGAAGGGGGGAGTATGATTCACACCAAATCTGGTGGACGACTACACTGATGTTGTTCCCTTTTTACAAAAAAATTAACACCTCTCTCTCTCTCTCTCTCTGTGACTCTCAAAAATATGTAGCTATCAAGCTGAGATTTTTTCCATCTTTCTTCATCTTTTTGTAGAAAGAAGGCTGATTTTTTTTAGCAAGTTGTCACACCCTGACAAAAACCCCTCCGAATTTTCCTCCCATCACACAGACGGCGGCTTTAAACACATACGAGGTTTCCAGTCATTCTGCTGTATAAACTTTCTGTGAGTATCTGTGTGCATGTGTTGGATTTTTGGAAATATGTGTTTTTCTTCTGGCGGCAGGAGCTTAGTGAACCACCGCTGATGATTGGCGGCCTTGGTAACCGGGGGCGACGGGATCAAGGCATCATGGTCCTGTTGTTAGCGGTGCGGTGTGGCTTGGCGCGGTGAGACGGGCCCATGTGCCTGTCATATGATGCTGGCAGCGCCAGTCTGCCAGAGCAGTGAGGAGGTTAGCAAGCTACAGGCAATGTGAATGTGCGAGTGTGTGAGTGTGTGTGTGAGTGTGTAGTGGGTTTTAGAGACCTGGAGGCTGAGATGTGGAGCGCTGGTAGAGAGCTAGATGTGTGTGTGTGTGTGTGTGTGTGTGTGTGTGTGTGTGTGCGTGTGTGTGTGTGTGTGTGCCTGCGTGTATGTTGCCCTCCCCTAAAGGCCCTACTCTGAGCCTTTCTGATGTAATGTGCTCTGACGTGTTTTGCAGGCTTTCTCTCTATCTAAAAGGCACTGCGCAAACACACACACACACACACACACACACACACAGAGGAGAAGAGGGCAACGGAATGGGATGGTGTGGCAAAATGGAATCAAAAACACATTCAGTGTGTCACACAATTACACGTACTTTATGTACACACACACACACACATCATCATCATCATCATGCATCCAAACTGCATTGACGTCAACCAACCAGTAACCATACCATTTTTTGAGTGTGTGTGTCATAGCCAGCTGATCAATCAGGCCTGGCTAAAGACAGCAATTACGATAGCAGCCAATTAGCCAATCATCAGTCATCTCAATGGTGGGGGTTCAAGTCGTGAGAGCTACTGAAGCCGCTCCACTTTGACACCATCTCTCTCTCTCTACCTCCCTCTTTCTTTCTTTCTCTTTCTCTCTCCCACTCCCTCCATTACCCAGCTGGAGGATCTATCCATCCATCAGTTCATCCATCCATCCATCCATCCATTGAGGGAATGGAGGGTCCTAGACTCTGCTTTGAGCCCCCACACCAGCAACTATCCGCCCTGCTGAAGTGTCCTTGAGCAATGAATCCCTACCAGCTGCAGGCTGCTGCTCTGTAGCTGAGCCTGACCTCTGACCTCCCTGTGGGGGGTGGGGGGGGGGGGGGGGGTGGGGGGGAGAATTTCCCTACAAGGATCAATAAAGATAAAAAAATATTACATTACCATGAGTTTATCCCTCCCTCTCTCTATCATCCATCCATCAGTTCATCCCTCATTGACTCATAGTCTGTAACAGAGCACATCCTGTTCTTTACAGGCCATAATGCTGACATTATTAGCTATTCAGCCACATTCAGACCAACAGTATATATGCAGATGAAAGTGTGTGTCAGCATGTAGCATGATTGTTAGAGACACCGTGATATTTAATTTTTTTAACCTATAGCCATAAGCTGAAAATAACACAAATGCACAGAAGCACACACACACACACACACACACACACACACACACACATGCACACACAGAAAAACACACTTTTTTCTGTTGCTAGGATACGGTTCATTTCTCTGCCGTGATGATCTCATTTTCATGATGGAGACTCTCTTCTTTTTCTCTCTTCTCTGTGTCTCTGTCTGTTTTGCTATATTTATCTCTGCCTCTCTCTCTCTCCCCCCTGTACATACACACACACACACACACACACACAGCTAGCCTAAAAGCCATAGACAGTGTGTGCATGTGTGTGTGTTAATTAGCCAGCTACAGTAACCCTGAAACTAATGACCTCCCATTACCGGGGGGTGGGATTAATGATTGAATGTCTTGATGAATCGATCGGGTTAACCAATCAGATGGCTCATACAAAGCTGAGTCGCTATTGATCTATTGGATTTGATTGGCTGAACAGAATGGATCGATGGCCGTATGAGCGTAGGGAAGGAGAGAGAGAGAGACAGCTGCTATGAAAAGATTAAACAAGAGGAGGTGAGGGGAGGGAAGGACAGGAAGGAAGGAAGATGAGGGGAGATAAAAGTAATAGCGAAGAGGAGAGAGGAGGGTCGAGGAGATAGAGTGAGCGAGAAAGAGGGTGGATGAAGAGAAGAGGAGGAAAAGCAGAAGAGGAGACGTGAGGGGAGGTGAACCAATGAGACGAGGACGGAAGTGATGAGGAGAGACAAGCAGAGAAGACTTAAGAGGAGAAGAGAGAAGAGTGACAGCAGATGAGAGGGTGAGAGGAGGGGAGAGACGAAGGGAAGAGGCTGGAAATAACAAAGGAGGAGGAGGGGAGAGAGGAGCGAGAGAGAGAGAGAGAGAGAGAGAGCGAGAGCGAGAGAGCGAGAGCGCGAGAGGGAAGATCAAAGGGAGCTCAGCACTGCAGGAAGGTGGCAGATTGACACACACTTCAAACATACACACACTCTCTCAAAAACACACACCGAAATGCGCACACACACCCAGACACTTCAAACATTTGCGGTGTGTGTGTGTGTGTGTATGTGTGTGTGTGTGTGTGTGTGTGTGTGTGTGTGTGTGTGTAGTCGAGGCTTAGTCCATACACTGACCTTCTTAACCTGGCTGGAAGGAATCCATACTGTCACACACACACACACACACACACATATACACAACAAGTACACACACAAGCAGCTTCAAAGCTTCACACACACTCATCGATAACCTCACAAGTCTGTGTCACATAGGTTTGGACATGCAGACACACACACACACACACACACACACGCACACACACAGATACTGTACACACACACACACACACACACTACACACAGCTGTAATGTAGTATAACCATGCTCTGTTATGATGACTAAGCCTTGCAGGGACCAAATGTCACACCTATGATGTTCCTCTTTAACCCTTTCATGTGCGTACGGTTCATCCACAGACAGATATGGGTCAAATGGGGTCGCTCCTTTTACCATTTCCTCCCTCCAATCATAAAGTGCCTTCCTACAATATACTTACTGATGTCATTAGGAAAAGTGTTGGGATCGTTACTGGACACAAAAAGTAGTAAATTACACATAAAAGTAACATATTACTTTACTTATTACTCCCAGAGAAAAGTAATTAGTTGCACTACTTATTACATTACTTTTGCCTTACAGCCTAAAATGATAAGCTTACTTGTGTTCATTGGATCAATCAATATTGTAGACAAAAGCTCACATTACCAGCAGAAGTATCTAAATAATGACAGACACTAAATCTTTCTTTAAAGGTGTTTAATAAAGATAGAGCCTACAGCATTAAACTCTGACTTTCTGTATCGTTTGTACCACTTCGTTCATGTGCACTCTGCTGTAATTCCGATATTTCCGACATGACTTGAAGGCAGGATAAGACGAGGGGAATCTGTTGATAGACATTACACCACTAAAGAGGCTAAAGAGAGAGAAGTAACGACCGATCTGTTAGATCAGTAACTGTAATGTGATTACTGAAACTGGAACCGTAATGCCTTACTTTACGTTACAGGAAAAAGTAATGTGATTACAGTAATGCATTACTTTGTAACACGTAACCCCCAACACTGATTGGGAATACCTCTGTTTAAATCAGGTCAGCACATCGGAAAATAGCTGTCTGGTCCACTTTCAATAGCCCGGTTTTTCCCCCTACATAAGTGTTTCTCAAACCGTGGGTCAGGACGCTGAAAATGGGTCACAAAACCTGTTTCTGGTCGGCCAACAGCAAGAGAAGTTGCATGTGTTGACGAGCCTGGTCTCAGGGCTTGGAGCAGTGCAGTTAGACTGCAAAGATAACTGACTAAAAGAACAGTTCTGTGCAACATTGCCCTACCCGTCCCCCCCTAAACCTACACCTATGTGTGCCTGTGTGTGTGTGTGTCTGCGTGTGTGTGTGTGGTTTTTGTTCTTTAACGAGCAGAGGGAGTGTTATCATCAGAGGGGCGTTGCTCACATACCCACACCTTGGAATATACACACACACACACACACACACACAGAGACAAACCCTTGAGGATAACTCGTTGGTTTCCACAACAACACCCAGCAACCTGTCTGCCACCCCCCCACTCTCTCTCTCTCTTTCTCTTGCTCTCTCTATCTTTCCACTCATCCTCCTATTCCTACCCTTCCCTTCTTCCTTCCCCCTCGCTCCCTCCATCTCCCCTTGCTTCCCAGTCCCAGTCCATAGAGACACCCAGTGTTTTTCTGATGTGAGCTGTTTTGTGTGTGTGTGTGTGTGTGTGTGTGCAGCAGCAGAGCAACAGCTGCGTCCTTAATTTCCTTCTCTTCACCAGTCCTTCCATCTTATAATTGCGTCTTAGGCACCACAAAAATGACAAATGTAATGATGATGATGATAATAACTATAATAATAATGAAAATAGCATTAAATGTAGCCACAAGTGGCCATTAGTGGGGTCACAGCCTATGGGACAGATGATTTGACAGTGAGATTATAAGATTGATTCACCATTATGTAAAATGAAGAATCAAGCTTATATTCTCACTGTCAAATCATCTGTCCCATAAACTTGGAAACTGCTAATGGCCGCTTGCCATTATATTTTTATATGTGATTATATGTCAAGATATGTAACATTCTCAACCTCCATTAGAATGTACTTGCAGGGTTATGGGTCTGAATCCTCCTGAACCTTTTGTCATGACATCTTTTCTATCTTTCTCCACTGTGCAGTCTACAATCGGATACATTTTACGAGCGGCAATTTTTGTTGATTTAAAGAAAGGGTTCTGTGGTGGCTTTTCAGGCAGGTGGAGGCATGATACAGCAGAATGTAAAGTACTTTGAGTGATTCAAATGAGTATTGTTGCACTTTATTTTGGGAAGATGACAATTAAAAAGGAGAAAATGTGCTTGCTTGTCCGGCAGCAAGTTGATTTTCCACTTAACCAAGTTCCAAGGCAATCTAAATGATCACCTTAATTGATCTCCAGACTGGAACATGTGTGTGTCTATGTGTGTGTGTGTGTGTGTGTGTGTGTGTGTGTGTGTGTGTGCGTGTGTGAGTGCATGTGTGTCTCTACCGCAGGCGCCATTTGCCCACTCTGTCTATGACTTTATCTGTTCCTATATACAAACAGGCCTAACATCAAACAAATACAGACACACACATGCACACACACACACACACATACACCTCAGACATACAGGGGCGGTAAGCTTGCATTCGCACACATACTGTATTATCAAGCTGGGCTCTTTTTACCCAAAGAATTGTGCGGATGCATTGAAGCAATTAGTGTATAGAAAATGTAGCTAAGGGGCAATGCATCAGAAACACACAAATACACACATGCAGAGAAACACCATGTGTCACACACTAGCTATCGCCCAGGGCTCGCTCTTAAGATCCACTGAAGTATTATACACGCTATTCAGAGCGGTCGGTACACACTGTACTATACACTGAATGCAATTCCTCACAACCAGTACAGTACTAAAGGTACGGGTGGGAGGGAGCTCAACTGGGCCTTGACATTTTACTCAAATGTTAAGATAAGCAAAAACAACTAAGAAAAACAGCAATTCATTCCAAGATTATATTACAATTTATAGCATATATTTAAAACTAATTATGGTACGTTTTAAAAGACAGTAGCTAACTTAATGACTGACAAAATGGTTTACAGACTGGGCCTCTATATAGAGGTATTGATTTTTTTCCCCTCAAAATGGCTATACAGCATTTTGGAAATTAAGTCAATTTATTTAGCCCATAACCTTCTTCCTCCAGGGGATTTGGGCCATGTTTAGAAGCCCATTGTGCTTGAAGCCTCTTGTAGAAGTCCAAAAAAACCCAACAAAAAAAATAGTGGAGGTTGAGGACATAATAATTAATAATACATGTTCAGAAGATCTGCTCTAGGAGCCTCTTCTTGGACCCTTCTGTTAGAGATCCAATGGAGACCCTGCTTGAAGATTCATACAGCAGTGACAATGCAAGGTCTATTTCAAGCCTGCTGTCATTGAGTGTGTGTGTGTGTGTGTGCGTGTGTGTGCGTGTCACACCGCCCTTGGACACGGGCTTGCGGAATGTATTGAGAGGAAGGCAAAACACTGGGTTGCCATAGCAACTAGCCAGGGCCAGAGAAACAGGCGGTGAGGGGGGGGGGGTGGATTATCAGAAGATGAGGAGAGAGAGGGAGAGCAAAGGAAAAGATGGTGGATGGTGGGACAGGTGGAGAGGAATACTTGTGAGTAGGATATGAGAGGAAGAGAAAAAAAAACATGAGGTGTGGGCCAGATTGGTGAGGAGAGAGAGAGGGAGAGAGAGAGAGAGAGAGAGAGAAAGAGAGCTACTGGTTAGTCTCTCCATTGTAACCTGAATAAAATACTTGAGCCTCGTAGCTTAGTAACCTAAAGAATGGGTAGATTATACTTGAATAACTGCTTGCTACCATCTTTTTTTTTGCTGGGTTTCCTTCAAAACAACATGGTAACAATTTGTAAAAACATCTTAATATGATATTCCTTCTTCAATATCTCAAAAATAGCGGTGGTCCTCAAAAGTGTGACTTGTTTTTGCCAGTAAATGGGATAGGTGTCTCATTCTGGAACAAAACTCATCATTCTTCTGTTGGAGTGAAGAGGGCATCTGCCTCAAAGTCCTCTGGTTATTCTGAGGGAAAGTCAGCGGCAGCGTAGTGTAAACACCAGCTCGGTCTGGTCTCTCTCTCCGTCTCTCTTCCACTGTCACATTTTCTCCATTCTCTCACTTCTCTTAAATACTCTCTCCTTTCCCTCCTCTGTCCCCCTTATGCTTTTTTTGGCGTTCATTTGGCTTCCTGGCTCTCGTATTGTCTACTGTATGTCTCCCTTCCCATTTTCATATTCTCTTTCATTTCCCTCTCTGACACTCTCTGCTTCTCTCTCTTGTCCTTCAATCTCATGCTGTTTCTGTTTTTGTGATTCTCTCCATCTCCCATCTTCCACATTCGCTCTCTCCAACTCTCTTGTCCTTCCCTTACGCTCATTTTCTTTGCCTCTATATTTTCTCCATATCAGTCTGTCCTGATTACAAGAACCCAGAGAAAAGACAGCAGGCATACAATATAATATAGATATTAACAGGAATACCGTGTACCGTATTACACGGTTTCTATTGTCTCCGGTCGCTCAGTTACCATGGTGATCCTTTGAATATTTTCTTTTTATTCACGCATACAGGGATATTCATAACCAGGATGTGAAGGAGTCGACTTATCCTGAATAGGACGTATTGAGCTTTTACCTGAAATATGTTTTTCATGCAAACACACTCAGTATATTCTCCTTGCAAGCTGCTTCAGCAGTTTCAGGGTCAGCTCAAAACGCTCAGGAGAGCAACATCTTAGTCGTTTATTTAAAACCGCAGCTCACCTCAGTGGCTCTTATTGTGCAGTGAGAACAGGTGCGTCGTGAGATTTCCATCCCATGTAAATTGAATCAAAGTCAAATATTAACAGTGCATTCACTTAATTAGAATATAATGAAACCGGCCTATGATCATGCTTTCTCCCCCTCAGCTCTATTCCCTACTATCTGCTCTTGCGTTATTACACTAGGCTTTGTGTAGCAATCTGGAGACAAGGAAACAGGAGACAATCATTTCTGTTGGCAATAAGATGGGAAATGAATCATAGAAATGTTTTTTTGGGATGAGACAGAGTGACATAAAGCATGAGCTGTGGCATGCATTGTTTGTTCCTGTATGCCAGTGAGTAAGGCAGTGGGAAACGGATGTATTTCTCTCTTCTCTCTCCATTCTAAACATCACACTCCTCCATTCCAATCCTCTGTTCTTTTCACAGTAAGAGATCCACTCCTGCGTCTCAGTGTGTGTGTGTGTGTGTGTGTGTGTGTGTGTGTGTGTGTGTGTGCCACTCCCATCAGCTGTTTTCTTCCTCCTGTTTCTGCAGCTCCTTCTCTCCGTCGGAAGGGAGGGAGGGAGGGATGGAGCAGGAGGGGGGAGGGAAGAGGAGGAGGAAGATGTTTTGCTGAAGGCACATGACCTCTGACACATCACTGATGTCCACACACATACACACACACACTGGTTGCCTCTTTCCCCCAATGACTCTATGGTGACAATGATCCATCATGCCTTGGGCCTTTCTCTTCACCTCTGCTGACTAGAAATACAATACCAAGCTATATTAAACACACACACTGAGATATCATATCCTCATCAATAGGTGTATTGTTATTTCAGCCCTCTCCTCTTGGAGTATCAATAGCTTCGTTGTGATTAAAAATATACTGTGCCTTCGGTTAAGGTTATGGCCAATGACGCCCGTGCGTGTATGTGTGTGTGTGTGTGTGTGTGTGTGTGTGAGGTTTACAACACAACCTGCTACCTCATATGAACCCGTGACCCCAAGCAGGATCACAAAGAAGTGCAGTCAACTGGATCTTGGCTACAGTAAGCTACAGTTGTCAGTCAAGACACTGAATTCAGTGAAGCATTCATTTTCCATACCATCATCATCGTCATTATTATCGTCATCATCATCATCATCATCATCATCACCATCACCATCATCATCACCATCAT
Source organism: Centroberyx gerrardi (assembly GCF_048128805.1). Lineage (NCBI taxonomy): Eukaryota > Metazoa > Chordata > Actinopteri > Beryciformes > Berycidae > Centroberyx > Centroberyx gerrardi. The sequence continues at coordinate 26,085,107 of NC_136000.1, forward strand.
CATCATCACCAGCATCATCATCACTGTCATCATCATCATCATCATCACTACCATCACCATCACATCATCATCATTATTATCATCATCATCATCATCATCATCATCACCACCACCATCATCATAATCATCATCACCAGGATCATCATCATCTTCATCATCATCATCATCATCAACATCATCATCGTCGTCATCATCATAATATTGTATATAGCATATTATTTATATATGGTGTATGATTTGTGTTTTTGGTATATTTTCATATTGTACATAATATTCTGAACTCATTCTTTATTTGCCTCAGCCTTATTTCCGTTATTTTGCAATACATATTTTCCCCATACTTTTCATTCATACATTTCTACTTAACATGATTTTTAAGATTAACATTAAGATTTTTATTTGCTGTATCCTATAACTGCTGCAGCAACCATCCAAAGATAACATCAAATCTATAAATCAAAATCGTCACTGTTGACGTCACATCATGAATGTATGATGCTTTCTGTTCCTCACATCTCTAACTGACCCTTTCCCATTGTGTTGTGTTGACATAGAACTGATGCTCTTCCCATGGATTAGACCCACAATCCTCAAGCGGCGCATCATATAGTGAACTTGTGTGCCTTAGGATTTAGAGGACTTAGAAGGAGGCCTAATTGGAAGGGCTCTGAGGAATTTTGGCACCATCTTGATGGGGTTAGTTGGCTGCTGTTTCCAATAGACCCCGGATAATGGCTGGTGAAAACAGTTTAATACAGACCCAGGGTGACAAGTAATAGTCACTCACTAACAGCCTGTCAAAGTTCCTGCTCATATTAGAGCCAAGCAAGAAAGAAAAGAACTTTAACATCCAAAACACAACTCAAACACTTACTGTAATGTCATTTTCCCCCCCCAAAAACACAATTTTTGTCATTTTCCTTGCAGTTCTTTGTACGATACCCTCTACTATTCCTAGCAGTGTTCTCACAAAAGGCTTTATGAGGCCTTTGCAAACAATCGATAAGTTGGTGTGCCTGCTGTGGATTCTAGTTTCTGCCCGAGTTGTTTCACCGCCTGAAAAATGATGCTAACTGCTTGTTTAGGATGATACCCAAACACAGAGACACACACAGCTGGGTTGTATGTGTCGTACCAGCACTGCACCTCCACCTCCACCTGAAACCTTACTGCACTGGATGACACGCTGCCTGAACACACACAGCTGTAGACTGCTGAATGTGCATGTTTCAGTCAAATGTGGCAAAATTGACCAGTCACTGTGTACATTGACCAACTGCATGGTGAAGGTGTACATTAACCAGTTAATGTGGATGGAAATTGCTTATCACAGTGCTTGAATCATGAGCCCATGGCATGGTGACTGCACAAGGTGTGTGTCCTCCACATGACTACACTTCTGTACCTGAAGGTCTTTTGATAAGTAATCTATTCAAATTAGGATGTCTAGTGTTCACTGATACAATAGAGCCTTTATGAGCTATTGAGCATTTCATAGTTGATATCAGTGGAAAACACATTACCTGATTAATGTACACATTCACCACGCACATGATCACTGTACACACTGACAGGTTAATGTGTAGGTTAACTATTCTTCTAAAATCGGCCTTACCAGATAAACATCTTGCACTGTCCATTTGTATGTGTGTATATGTCCTGTTGTCCTCGAACCATGTGTGTCAGTATTTACTGTGAAACACGGGTGTGTTGTTGATATCTCTCTTTACCAATGCCACAGAGACAAATACTGTACTTCTATCATACTAAAGGTCACCACAATTCTAGTGAATCAGGAAAGGTAATGTGTTAAGAGATGGAAGGAGGCTCTCTGCTAAACAAGAAGCCACTCTATGAAGCTGAGCATTTTGAGCTTCAGCCTGCCAGTTCTTCTTGTCTGCCATCTTCATTTAGCCCTCTTCACTTTCACAGTTCTGGACTTGAGAATACTAACAAGCCTGACAAATTTCCATCTGCGATCATTTTAGTGCAACTGCTAGATTTCAGTGTTTGTGCGTGTTTGTGATCAGATACGCCTGGTGGAAGTGATTGGAAAGTGTGTGTGTGTGTGTAGGTGCGAAAGCGAGTGCTGACCTTCCGTTCTTTGTCTCCATATTCCAGGCCCAGCGTATCCATGGCGCGGACGATGGCAGCCAGAGATTGGATGGTGTTGCTATAAACGACAGGCTTGTACTGCTTTACGTCGTCACCGGAGAAACCGTCCTCATGGATGATCCTAAACACACACACACACACACACACACACACACACATTAGTCGATGAGTCAAGTAGCTTTTGGCTTTTCTTTTTTTCAAGCACAACCTTGTTCACATGCGTGCGCGCGCGCACACACACACACACACAAGTAACAATGGCTAGTGTACTCCTTATACAGAAGCACACAGATTAGTTAAGAGAAAAAGTAACCCAGGCAGAGAGTCAGAGACATGAAAATGGAGAGACAGACTTGAGTGTGTGTGTGGGTGTGTGTGTGTGTGTGTGTGTGTGTGTGGGGGGGGTTGCCTTGTCTATTAGTCTCTAAAGACTTTCTTTCCTCCCTGCATCTATCTCTCTTTTCATCTCCCCATACACTGACAAGTCTCAACCTGCCCGCTGTGTGACAGAGAGAGAGAGATAGATAGATAGATAGACAGACAGACAGGTAAAGAGACAGGTAGAGAGAGTGAGAGAGAGACAGATAGAGAGGGAGAATTAGCTACATTACAAAATGGTCTAACGTGCAGACAGATGCAAGGAAATGTCAAGAGATGTCTCTCTCTTTCTTTCCCTCTCTCTCTCTCTCTCTCTCTCTCTCTCAATAATACCACCAGAGGCGTCCCACCGTGGTTGATGTGTTCCTGGGACACATCAACCTTGGGGAGGGTCAGGTAAAGACAGGAGGGCGCAATTTGCGGGAGGAAGGGGGGGTGATTCTCGAGAGGAATACAGAGAAGAGAAGAGAAGAGAAGAGAAGAGACGAGAAGAGAAGAGACGAGACGAGAAGAGAAGAGAAGAGAAGAGAAGAGAAAAGAGAAGAGAAGAGATGAGAAGAGATTCTGTTATTATTACTGTCCTGTTATTATTACTGTCCTGTTATTATTAACCTTGCAGGGAGAAAGAGAGAGAGAGAGAGACCGACAATGTGAAGTGGAAAGGGGATGTGAGCGGAAGAGATAAAACAAAAGACTGAAAGGAAGGGGGTAGAGAGAGAAAGAAGGGACAACGGACAGAGGAAAGAAAGGGGTGTGAGGACAGTTTTGACAGAAAGACAGGTGGTTGAGAGAGGGTAAAAAAAAAAAAGCGAGTGAGAGAGAAAGAGAGGGAAGGGTGGGGCAGGGCAGGGCAGGGCAGGGCGGGGCGAGGGGGGGCGGGGGGTTCATCACCGGTAGGCTAAGCTGACATTTAAAGGCCCACAGCGCTAACAGCACCCTATCCTGCTGTTTCAAATGTCACACTGTCTTTCACTGCAACAAACAGAAGGACACACCAACAGACAGACAGACAGACAGACAGACAGACAGACAAATCAGACACACACACACACACACACACACACACACAGGCAGAGAGACAACAGAGAGACAGGCAGGACAACAGAATGATGCATATACAGACAGATTGTGAGGCTATTTAGGCCTATTCAGGGTCATGGGGGGCTAGAGTCTATCCCAGCATGCATTGGGCAGAAGGCAGGGAGACACCCTGGGCAGGTCGCCAGTCCATGTGCCACCATTCCCCCAACAAATACAACCATTTCTGACTGTCACACACTTCTGTTCCTTCTAGCCCGCTACATCATCTGCATAGCTTCCCCAGTTGTCAGTCTCCATCCCTGCTGAAGGTGGTATTGCCCATCTCCATTACCCCGTATATCGCAGACCTGCAGTCTATCCCATGCACCATTGTTTTTCCTGTTATTATTACTCCTGCAGCGAGCCTCGGCGTTATTGTCGCTCTGCGGCGATAGAGCCGTCTCCAGTCATGTCAGGCCCGTCATGGCCTGATGCCTGTTAGGCCTGGGGCTGGGCTGGGTTTGGGTAATAGTTGTGCCGCTATCCAATTTTGCATAAGGTTGCACAATTGATCATTTATAATCTTGAATCAGAATTTTAATTTACACAGGTACTATTACAGAATAATGACATATCAGCAATACTAAAACATCTCAATTCATTTAGAGCATCCACTGAAGTTGAAAAGTGCAGTAAAATCATTCCGTTCCTCAATAATATAATAATGATAATCAAGATAATCATGATGACAATATCTAGCAAAATAATCGGGGTTATCATTTTATTATTAATCATGCAGCCTTTTGAAATAATTCATTATATTATGATGTTTTCACACACAGCTATTAAGACATTTTTAAAAATGAAATGTTCTGCATTAATAATTTCAAACTGTTGATGTTAGATTAGAACGCCAACCATTAGAAAGAGGGTCTACAAAAGTTCTTAAATATGTCTTCAGCCTAAACTGAAAATACCTTCAACAATCTCAATGCCATCACAAAAGCATAAAGCAAAAACACCATAATAAATAATTAAAACAGGATGAAAAAAAACTGAGACCACTGCTGAAGTTAATCTTAGCTAATAGTGTTTCATTCAAACAAGATTATTCAGTTGTATGAAGACCTTCAACATCCTACAACAGTTTAGCCTAAAACAAAGAGCCCAAAATGTCACAAACTCACAAGGCCTTCCTTATAGCTAATCAGAAAACTGAAACTGAAAGTGGGGTGGAACAACTTAGAAACAACAATAGGCTCAGAGCAGACCAGAGGGAGCATAATTAGGCACAGAGGCTGCACTTGAAATCGAACCAAAATTAGACAGACATAACTGAAACAATTGCTTATGAATGTAGACATTGTACAAGTCCCTTTATTACTGCATGTTAACTGACTTTTTCTGTCTTTTTAGAAGTTACAGGAAATGATGTAGCAACTACTTGAATAAGCAACACAAGGACTTTAAAATATATTTAATTCTAATAGTTCTACTGTACAACATTCAAGAAATACTTGTCTGCAGTAGCAATGCAGGGGTGATGCAGGATAAGTGCATGAAGCTGGTGGTGCACTGCAAAATCACCACAGAATCTGTATCCAAACCACTCCAGAGGGCTTAGACGATTTCCCAGCATCCCTTAAAATAACCCCAAACCCAATTTGATCCAAATCTGTCATCAATCTTATTAGCCCCTACCCCCCTTTCTCAAGAAGGCTTTGCCTTTTGCCAGGTCGCCATTGTAAATAAGAATTTGTTCTTAATGACTTGCCTGGTTAAATAAAGGTTAAATAAAAATCAATAAAAAATCAAAGTGCAGCTGAAATAAAAATCTCTGTGCGGACAGCTCACTGTGAAAACTAACAGAAATTGCACAACACAAAGGCACACTACACTTCACCACTGCCAAAGTCAGGTGCAGCTATATATGCAGTCTCCGGACGACCTTCCTGAAACAGCACCATACTCATTTCACTTTAATTCCACCCAGGAAAATCGTTCGTGAAATTATGTGAGGTTTAGAAACAGTTGTGGAATTCAACGGACCATTAAGGCACAATAAAGTGATGAATGACCTGCATCAATTTCACCCCTCCGAGGAATTCCCTGCTGAGAAAAATGTCACATCGTGACATATCGGCGAGTGCCGTAACGTCACGCAGGAATCATGTAAGCGGCAGCAATGTGTGAGTCATCGGTCCTTTAATATAGATGATTGTGGTTCTCATTCTGTGCGACACAACTGAATTAATGTGTGGTTATAATCTTATAAAGATTCTTGTTCCAAGTGAAAGGAAACAACATGACATTGTCAAATAGTTTGGTCAGGCTCCCTGCTCTTCTCACAGACACACACACACACACACACACAGACACACGCAGACACACACACACAAACACACACACACACACACTGCTCTCTGTCTCTGTTATCTACCTTCTGGTGGTATCAAGTTTAAACATAAACACCCCCGCTGCTGTGTGCGGTGCACTGTGTGTATGTGTGTTGCATCCTGAGTGTGTCTGACCGTGTCTTCACATGACACATGTGCACTGTATAAGTGAGTATGCAAGTTTAAGTGTGTGTGTGCCACCATATTTATGCTTGTGTGTGTGTGTGTGTGTGTGTGTGTGGTCTTGAGGACAGCACAGTCTCAGGCAGTGTAATGTTTCAGATCAATCAGGCGGCCTGCCAGTCCTATATAAATACACCAGGCCTCTATTTACATCAGTGACTTTCACAGCCCCTACAAACAGAAAGCCAAAGCACAGATCTATATAGTACAATGCTAACTGGGAGGGGTAATGGGATAATGTGAGGATCTGCTAAGCTTTCACACAATAATTACACATAACACCAAAGCCAAGGTGTGTATAAATGTATACCAATCTTCCACAGCAGATGAGTGATTTCTGTTTCTTTTCTGGAGCTGGTGCAAGATGACACCCAAAGACCCCATAGTCCTTAATGGCCACCATGTACTCTATTTATTTGATATTAAAATATAGCTATCTATCTTCACAGGATTTTTTTATGCCTTTACTCTCATGCGCCAAATGACTTCAGACCGACATTTCAGCTGGTGCTGGCAGAGCTGAAATGAAGTGAAATGAGTTTATTACAACAAATTCCACATTTTGCACTTGATACATTTTGTTTACCAACTTGAATGTTTACTGTTAAATAAATTGTCTCATGTCCCAACCAACTTTAGAAGTCAGTCCCTCTAAAGCAGTTGTGAATGACAATATTTCTGCTTTATTCAATTTAATTATTGAGTGAAAGAAAACTAATGTCAAGCACTATTTTGTTGTGTAGTGGAACATCACATGAAAAGAGGATTGACGGAGCGCCCCGTGAAAAAACAACCTTCGGGCTTACTTCTTTTTATTTATTTTCTATTATTTATTTATTATTATTATTCTGTGCAGAGTAAAGACAACAATGAAATTCTTGGAAACAGCATTTAGACCGCGGGCCATACTAATGAAATTCTTTTCATTGGGCGACAGCTCTTAGGTGGCTATTCAGCGATGACGGAAACACTAAAGCATGTTTCAGCACTCATACTAAGGACAGAGAGCAAAATCACAAGACATAACAGAGATTCAATTAGGAAGTCCTTAATTGAGAATTGGGTCAAGTTTATCGTGGGCTGAATCTGATTGGGCAGTTTCCTGGATCTCTAGCACTGTCTATTAGTTACATAAATATTTCCTTGCTTCCCTCCTTTCTTCCTAGTTTTCGTCCTTCCTTGCACCAGACAGGTGAACTGAGGACAAATTCTTAATTGGATGCTGCAGTCTCCGCTGTAACAAGGCGTTAAATTGAAAATGTTGAGGAAAGAGTGATACTGTGTGTCTTACAGTAACACAAAAGACCAGTCAGGCAGACAGTAAAAAAACAATACAATTTTTCAAAAAAACAACGTTCCCTCCTGAAGCCAGAAAGCCCCAATATGTCATGAGGCTATCATTTTGTCCTGGTAGTGTGAGACGACTGATGTACACCATCTGGTTATTCAATACGAGGAAGATAACAGTGTGTGTGCACTTTTAAAATAAATGTTCTCAAATATTTACTTCATCATAATTCATTTTTGGGAGGATATGTCAAACATTTCCCTTTTTTTTTTTTACGGCGGCAAATGCCTCTCTTTCCCTCAGATAAAGAAAAGGTAAATGTTGTAAAGTGGATTGTGTCACTACAGCTCAGCTAGCGTTTTCTAACTGAAAGTAATGGAAAATGGGTGCCAATGTATCTGGGAGCATTTTTTTTTACACAGGGAGTGGATTCCAAGTCCTTCCATAATGATCCCTGACCTGTTCAAGTAGAAATCTCTCTTCAGCGATGCGCTCCACATCTCTAATTCACTGTTAGCCTACAGTGTGCATGGGGATTAGCTGTGGGATGAGGGAGGACCAATACTGATAGTGATTCCAAGTACCAGAGTTAGGGGTCACTGGGCGAAAATGACTTTGTATATAAACCATTTGTCCTCCAGCAGAGAGAGGCACAACTGGAGCTTCTCAGTGGCCAGCAGGAGAAAAACAGCAGTGTGTTTAATTGTGTGATCAGTCAACCTGCCCCATGTAAATAAAGACAAAATCTTGTAAAGTTGACGTTATGGAAGAAAGAAATAATGATACAGTAGGTAGAATGTACTGTTTTTGTCATAAAATTGATCTATCCTTTCTCTGTCTCACTCCAGAGAGTTTGTGTGAATAAGTGCGAGCAGAGGAGGTGTGGGTGGTACACAGCAGAATCATTTCTGTTTTCCCAGAAAGTTAATACCATCACCCTTATTAACTCAGAGAGGCAGAGAGAGGCTGAAAGAGAGAGAGACAAATAGAAAGAAACAAAGAAACAAACAAAAGAGGATAAAGATACAAAAGAATCAATAGAATACAAAAAGGAAAGATGAGAAATTAGATACAGCAAAATAAGATTTAAGATTAGTGCTGTAGCAAGCAATCATTAGAGGTGTGTGTGCGTGTGTGTGTGTGTGTGTGTGTGTGTGTGTAGGTGTGTGTGTATGTGTGTGGGTGTGTGTGTGTATGTGTGTGGGTGTGTATGTGTGTGTGTTTGTGTGTGTGTGTTGGGCTGGCTGGCACGCTGACGTGAGCTTTCATGCATGAGGACCTTTTCTCATTACCCACTCTCCAAGCCCTTCTGTCAGCAAAGAGAGAGCTCTGTGTGTGTGGTGTGTGTATGTGTGTGTGCGTGTGTGTGTGTGCGCTTGTGATTTCCCATAGCTTTGGCAAAATCTAAACGGTGACCTGAAACATAGTTTAGTTTCACACTGTGCCAGACAGATGGACAGAGAGACAGACATATGGGCAATTTAACCACAATATTATTCCGTGATATCACTATGTGGCAGCCATGTTGGAAAGCAGATAACAGGTGTTTCTAGTCGTGTCGTGGCGATTGACCATGATGTCCTGTTCTGATCACCACTTTTAATTCATCACAAGCCTTTTCTTCTTTTTCCACAATAAAACTGAATAAACTGGCAATTACGTTACCGATGAAAAAGCCCCGACAAAAGCAAATGCCCTCAATCCTAACAATTACAGAAAAAATCCCTAAAACCTGGAGCCTTTTGTTTGAAAATGTTTTCAAGTCCATGAATCCTGTCAAAAGATAGTCTAAAACTGAGAGGAATTTACATTTTGGCTCATTTAGTGCAGCTGAACACTGCTCATACGGGGAGTATTACAGTATCCAGTGCAGTCTGTGCCTCCTTTGTAGGCTTTGCAGGCCCATATAAGACTGTTGTATGTGCTTCACCACACACACTTGACCTATCAAACACAAGAACATGCCTGCCCCTCTCTTCTTTCTCTCACCTCTTCCTCCCATTATCCCCCACCCTCATATTTTTATCCTCACACCTACTCATGTGAACACACACAGACACAAACACACACATCACTCTGTGCAATTGGTTCTTTATCTCTGTTCTGCATTGTTGCTAGCTAACACCCTTTGTCCTGACACACACACACAAAGACACACACACTACTCTGTGCGATTGGTTCTTTATCGCTAGGCTGTGTGCGTGCGCTCTCTCTGCGGTCTATGTCGACAGAGCTCTTAGTTGTGACAAAGTGCACACTGACCACGTCTTGTCAACACTGCCGGACAGGGTTACTTACACCCTGTGTGTGTGTGTGTGCGTGTGTGTGTGTGTGTATGTTTGGGAGAGAGATAGAGCAAGTGCAAGAGAGTGCAGGAGAGAGAGAGAGGGGATAAAAATGTGATGGGTGATAATAGGTATGAGAGAGAGAGAGGGAGAATGAAAGGAGCGAGAGAATCAGAGAAAGAAGTTATAAATAACCTATAAGGTGTCAGCAACACAACCCCAACCCTGAGCAAGACACACACACACACACACACACACACACACACAGAGTACAGAGGCATCAGCTGCTCTGTCGGTTGGCTCCTATCACTTCCCGTCACACCTTGAGGTCAAGCAGCAACATCCTGAGCGTACATGCACTTACACACACCTCGTTGCACTGGGCTCTATATCTAACCCTTTCTTAAACACACACATGCACTACATTTAGCCATTTAGCTGATACTTGTATCCATAGCGACTCAGAGTATGACTTGTATGGGTTCAATGTTTTGCTCAGGAAATATAATGACAATAATAATGTGATACTTTATTGAAAAGTCTCTTTTCACTTTCCCCCTCTACAGGGAGGTCAGAGGTCGGGGTCAGCTAGAAAACAGTTCCCCTTCAGTAAGGCGGGTGCTCGTCTACCTCCTGCTGCTTGACTTGCTGCAGGGATTGAACTTGTGACTGAACCACTAGCCCGCCCTGTCATGCCTGTGGCTATCCAAGACTGTCATTACATGAAACATATCTGGTTATTTGTATGCTAAGTGTTCTTTCCTTTGACATTTTAGCATACGAGGCCATACAATGCTCCTCTGGGGTCTGTAACATGCCAAAACCAAGCACCCAATGTCAGACTAAAATACAGTTCTTAGATTAGCAGCCTCATGCCCTACTGACTGAGCTAGTCATGCTTGTGCACTGTAAGGGGTATCGGTTACATCTTGTCACATTACACTTGAGTAGTTTTTTCCAGTAATAGTTATTTTTACATGGAACATTAAAGAGCTAATATTTTTACTTCGGCTTTTATTTTACAAATTATAACAGAGTGAGAGCATTTTTCAAGCTACAAACTTTGAGCCCCCAAAACCAATCAAGAACCGTTGTCTTTGGGCGTAACTGCTGTGGGGGGTGGGGGGGTGGGGGGGTTGGGCTGTAGCTCCTTTTGCAGACTACCTCTGTCTCGTGATTTTGTCAAACAGTCCCATCCTGTTGTTGGTCCTCTACAGAATCAGCCACAAGCACACAGTCATCTGCATACTGCAGCACAAGTCTGCTCACTAGATAGTTTAGTGGTTGCTTAGAGCCTCATGAGGTTGAAGACTTTTCCATCCAGTCTAAAGTCCACTGCAACATTAAGTTCCATGTGGAGAAGCTGAGTGACATGTAGGGGAAAGATAAAGAGTACTGGCACTAGCAGGCACCCCTGCTTTACACTGGTGCATATGCTGAACAGCACTGACTCTTTGCCATCTATGGTCACTTGAATTAACATAACACTGTGGCAGACAATGGTAATTAATTTGGCTGAGCAGCCAAATTGGAGAAGGCCGCTCCGCAAAAGTGTCCAATGTGGTACCTTGGAGAGGACAAGGACAAGAGGAGGTCCTGATGTTGCTGTCAGCACTACTCCTAAACTTGTATACTACTTCCCATGCTGGGAATAGCATGTTGACAGAGCTGCTGTTTGTTCTGGACCTGCACTGTGACTCTGGCAGTAATGCCTCTGTGATGTTGTCAGTCTCTGTCGCATCAAATTCATCAGGACCTTGCCGGCAACACCAAGGAGAATGGCCTAGTGGTTAGTGAGGTTGTCTCCCAACTGGCGGGCCTGGTTTGATCCCCCATGAGGATCCCATACCTTCTGAAGTACCCTTTAATAGATTTAGCCCCTCCTTGCCCCAGAGAGGTCATACTAGCTGGCCCAACCAGAGGCCGATGGACTTCACCCTCGTTCTTGTAGATGATAAGGACATTTGTATCCCTCTGTTGTGAAGGATGTCCTCCTGGCTCCAGGTTTGGACATGTACTGATGGAGAGTTCTTGTGCCAAGGTACACTGCCTGCTTCACACTTGTTCAGCAGGGATGTTGGGAACTACACACACCCGCGCAAACACAGGAAGACAGGAGTGCTGAATAATTACAGCTCAGTCTTACATCTGGGAAGACCTCATTAAATCTGTCTGCCATTATCTCTCTGTTTCACTGTCACATGTTATCTCTATCTCCCTAACTTCTGTCAAGTCCTCTTTCATCCCTTATTCCTGTCTCTCTCTCTCTCTCTCTGTATCTCTTTCACCTACCCTCTCTCTCATTCTCTCTCTGTCACACTCTCTCCCACTCACTGTCATGTTCTCTCTTTCTGTCCCTCACACTCCTTATTCCTACTCATTTCTTTTCTCACTCACACTCTCTCCCCTCTAGCTACCTACAGTATCTGCTTGCATCTGCTTGCAGCTCTCCTCCTTCCCTCTTGGTTTCTTTTCCCTACCCTTGATTTTTCCTCACCCCTGCTTCTACTTTTCTCTTCTTCTTCTCCATTCCCCTCTGCTCCTCTTCTCTCCTTTTCTCTCCTCTCCTCCCTATTTACTCCTCTCACGTTCTCTCCCAACAACAAACCTCCCTTTCTCTCACTTCTTCTCCTCGTCTTGGCTCCATTTGCAATTAACTATTAATTAAAAAGCAGCAAGAGTAGATACACAACACCCCCCCCCCCCCCTCCTTTCCTCCCTCCCCTGGTGATTGGCTTCCGCTGGGAGACACACACACACACGCACACAGATGCAGGTGCTCACCTGCCGAAGCTTTGTGCGACTGTTGCGGCGAGTGCGGTGTCATAATTGCCTAATTAACACTTAGGTAGCAACACCTGCACATCAAGTCACGCCCAATGCCTTGTATTGAAAAATGTCATGTCATCGAGGGTTCTGGACGTCTTTTAAGCCTTTTGTGATTCAGGTTTTACTTGTGGCAAAACAATTTTGATGCCAAACAGCATTAGTCAAAACTATTCTTACTGGATGGAAAAGCTATCTGTTGGCCAGCAGCATTAGCCTCCGCATTCTGTACACATGAAGACACAGAGCTAAGCTGGTTACAGTAAATACTCGGGGTACACACTCATCCCCTTTGCATAGATTACCAGCGCAAGCCACCAATTTTTTGATCATCAGTGAATGAAATCTAAACTTCTACTTAGCTTTTTTGTTGGCCTGTCATGATAATAGCTATGTTGACATTAACATATTTTGCAGTCTCTGCTATTAGGGAACAGAGGGAAAGAATATTCAATACATGTGCATGCGCCATTTGTGAAATGCAAAACAATCTCAACATCGTAGAAACTAGTTGTCTCCTGTGTTTAAAAAGCTGTGGGTGACAGTGACTATGGTTCTACATTTGTAAAACTGAAGGATATAAAGAAAGACTTCTAATGCTGACCGATTGGCGGTACATTCACAAGTACCTGTGGCTCTATGAGCAGTTGATAACGTCCCTATCATGGCCTGTATAACGCAACATGTGACAATAGAAAAACAATATGAGTTAACGAGGAATAAACTGATGATGGATGGATGGAAGACTGGACATGTGTTGGGATAGAGCCAAGGACAGATGGATGGATTGATGGATAGACTGATGGATACAGATATTGATCCTCCAAACAAGGGTTTCAGGAAAGAGAGACAGGTTTAATGAGGTCATCTCAGATACAAGGCTGAACTGTAATCATTCAGCACTCCTGTGTGTCAGTTTTAATTACTTACTATGGGGGATGCAAAATGGCCGCCAATGGAAGCCGAGTCATCAAGTGCAAGCAAAGAAATGGGGCCTTTCTGAATTCCAACATCCCAACTCCAGTAGATGGATGGCTCTGGTCTGGCTGAGCTACAGTAAAACCTTCATTAACCCTGGCGTCTATCTGCCTCATCAGCAGAGAGACTCCGGTGCTTGTTAGCAGTAGGCTAATACTGGAGACGCCTGTTTATTTCATTTGTTTTATGCTGCCATATCTATTCTATTCTATTCTATTTGATAAATTTAAATTGGAACTAGAAGCTGCCATCAATTTGCCAGTAAATCAATTCAGTTATTTTTAATTGCTTCTTAACAGGATAGGCAGCTTATTCAACAGCTTATTGATAATTGAATTTTGAAGAAATTCCACTTCCTGAATTAACTGAATCACAAGGAAATTGAACAGTCATAACATCAATGCTGTGGGTCTTTCTGAATGTGTGTCTGTGTGCTACACTGCTATTGACAGTTCTGCCCTCGCCTCTAGGTCTGCAACAGATGAAAAACACAAACATGCATTCAAACACACACACACACACACACTTCACTCTACAAACCCAGCCACAGCCACAATCAGCTGACTCCATATCAGCTGAGTGCGGTCACTGTAACAAGACTCCATTGTCTCTCAGTCCACTGAACTGACCTGAAACCTGCCAAAGTAGGTCTGACACACAAACACACAACCACATCAACGCATGCACACTCACCAATGCACAAACGAAAGCACAGACGGGAACACACACTCTTAATTGTGTACAAGTGTACGCACATGCACACACACACACACACACACACAC
>NC_136000.1:27519358-27559358 GCF_048128805.1 Centroberyx gerrardi
ATTGGGCCTCTGTAGATACATGGCAGGGATTTCTAATCAGTTGGTGTGGGGAGATAAAGCACGAGAAGCTGTATACTGTGTAGAGACCAGGATTTAACAGATATTGGATTTGGAGGCAAAACTGACATTGATACTGATATTTTTTGGATTGAAGCAGGCAATAGCTGATATGTTGTGCTGATATTCACTATCTTTAAAATGGACAATTTTCATGCCAAAAAATCCCCCCCAAAATGGCAAGTATTCAGGGTTTCCTCCAGAATTTATATATAATGATAATATCTCCATACTTGTGTAGAATCCAATCAAAATGTCAATTCAGGTTAGGGCTTCCCATAGACAACCAGTGTAGTATTGATCAATTATATAATCAAACTGTCTGTGACTGAAATTGCCATCTGCTATTGGCTGATCTTTGGTGCCAGGTGATGTCATCTTCTATAGAGTACAACAGGTGGTGACATCACCTGGCATCAAAGATCAGCCAATAACAGACGGTAATTTCAGTAGCATGCTTTTTACCATTAGATGCCAGGCTTTACACAGATTTGGGTTTGGGGTTTAGTTAGTCTTTAACAAAAGGCAATATCAGCCCAAATTATTCCTCTAACCTAACCTTATTTCTTAATGCCAACTGTACTTTTCCCTCCTGTCCCAGATGGTGAGCATGCGTCGACTACCAGGCCCCAAGAACCCAGCAGAGATGACCTACTACGCCCAGCTGAACGGAGCACCCATCACCGGCACCACCGCTGCCAAGACCCTCAGTACTCTGGACTCACAGACTATGGCTTTGACACTGGGCTACTTTGTACAAGTGCAGGCTGAACGTAAGCTTCTTATCTTACTGTACACTGTGACCATTTAATGAAAGGTCTAGACCACCTTTAAGTTGGAACTCAATAGTTAAAGGTGCAATGTGTAGCATTTTTATACATCAATATATCATTGTGAAATTATTTGTGATACCTTGGTATTGTTAGTACGGGTGTTTCTCAAAATGAAGACCACATTACCCATAAACCCTGTTGCTTCTATAGTCTAAGGTTTTTCTTTCACTTTACTGAAGAAAATAAACATGTTGGAAGTGATTTTTCCATCAGCTTCTCGCTCGTTACACCATCTGCCATTGCGAGAAACCCTGAAAGGTTTAACTCTTGTGCGGGAAGAACAGCACCCTCTTTCTGTTTGTGCCATAAAGCAACCTCCTTTTGTGCCATAAAGCAACCTCATTTTGTGCCATAAAGCAACCTCCTTTTGTGCCATAAAGCAACCTCCTTTCGTGCCATAAAGCAATTTCAGTGTAGAGGCCGGTGGAGGCTGCCAATCCGTTTGCCAATGATCTCGTTTGTTTTCAGTATTTATACTAATGTTTCAAAATTAATGTGGTAATGATTTATTCATGTTAAAATGCTACACATAGCACCTTTAAAATTGTGACCTTCTTAAATCTAAGTTGCGTTACTATACAATATTGCATGTAGACCCATATTGCAGATAGACCCTCAGTTCCCTGCATTTGTAGATCTGGACACTAACACATGGATACAGCTACAGGGCCAATGTACGCTGAATTGCTTTTATATATTTGTTTGTTTTTTATATATTTGCTTATTTATTAATACATATGTATAGATAGATATGATCGATGAAAACTTGACTCACGAAGCACAGCCCTCATTCAGCAGCCATTTTAGAGGTGGCACACTGGTAAAAACATATTCCTACAAAGGTATTACTTCCTAAGCTCAAGCGTAACAGCCTTAGCTTTCTGTGGCATTCTGTAGCATTTGGGTTTTCCATAAATTTCCATAAATTTCCATAATGCAACATGCATTCAATAAAACTCTTATGATTCCAATGCAAATTCACATTCAGAAATTCAGAAACAAAGATCTGCGATAAATGTTTGGTTCAATACTGTTATGTGATGTTTAGCTCATGTTGTTTTTCTCCTTCGGCTGTGGAAATATTATTTTTGTTTTATGGCATGTTGAATGCAGTGGGCGGTCTGTTCATATGTATTGGAGAGGATGGACAAAGCGCTACATTCTTTCTTACTCTCAATTTCCCCAAAATCTTTAATTGACAAACCGCCATCACCACCCTTCAAATTTCCTTCTAACTGTGCAGAATACAGGCGTGGGATTGAAACTTCTTGTAAAATTCATTTTGTTTGCCTTAACTTGCTCGGTGAAAACAAACTGCATTAGTCCATAAAATGAAAAAACACGCCTTTGGCACACCGGCCTGTGATAGAGAAGCAGAAGCTCAAAGAAATAGCTCGTTTGGAACAAAACTGTTTATGAGTTATTCAAGGTAAAGCATTCAAGTTCAGGCGAAATTGTGGTTAGTTACATAAGAGAGCAATTTTCTGCTCGTCGATGACAAGTCTGCAAAGTTGTTTTCGTTTATTACATTGCTGAGAGTTTGTTGCTGAATCTCCTGCTAAAATATCCAGCCAGCATGGAGGATGGTGAGCAGAAGAGTGTTGCGGAGTGTTTTGTAATGACTGCAAGCAATTACATATATTGATGAACGGTGTTTGTGTGTGTGTGTGTGTGTGTGTAGCCGTGGTGAAGACGCCACCCAGCAACCTGTGGATCATGGCAGTCCTGACGCCCGTCTTCTTGCTGATGGTGGTGATCGGCATGGTGGCCTTCATTCTGTGTAAGCGGAACAGGGTCATCTTCAAAACCAGCGCCTTCAGGACCTTCAAGACCCGCTCCAAGGTAACACTGTCAAACTTCCTCGCTAATCTAACCTTAGGCTGTCAACTGGCTTTTTCACATTGCCAAATAGGCGGTTTTTAAACATTTCAGTCTCTGCTCCATCTTCTTCTTTTTAGTCTCTGTGTTCTTGATCTTGATCTTGTTCTGGTGCTTGTTCTTCTCCTGGTTCTTCTTGTTCTTCTTTCTTCCTCTACTGTTAATACGACAGATTGGTTGCCGCCTCACTCTGGGGTATTATTTCTCGCCTCTGATTGTTGAAACGTAACCGCTTCACCTTAACGTGTCCCAGAAACCAATTCTACTGTGAAATTTCAACTGCGATTACATAACCGAGTTCTGAATGTGTTACACATCGCACGGCAAACCTGTTGTGTGAAGCCATTCCTTCAGGTCAGGGAAATCGAGGCCCATCTGCGTGGGCCCGAGCCATTTGTTTTCTCTCTGCCCAATAACCCATGGTCATTGCTAATCATGCGTGCTGTAAAGACCAATCGGGTGAGAGGAAACGGGAAGGGCTCAGTGTGCTGGAAGTGAACCTTGGGGTAACGCTGGCCCTTTCACAATAAAGGCCATGTTCACTCGACATCAACTCAATTGAGGTTAAATCAAATCAAAGACCATGTGCATAATAGATCTCTACCACCTAGTTTGATGTCAGATTGTCCTTCTGACTGCAGTGCATTGCATGACTCCATAACAACAGCTAATTATGTTCATGTCCAATAATAGAAGTAGTGAGCATGTTCTGATGTAGCTTTCCATTGTCCAGAATCCCATAATCTTGAAGCTAGTTTCACATTTGATGTTATGAACAGATGTCCACTCCAACTGCTGGCTTTGTGAGATGTGCCGTCATTGGCTACATTTACATGCACAGAGGAACTTGGGTATTGTCCAGACTCCAGTTGAGGTCTTCTTCAGGTTAAGCTGTTTACATGAACTTCTGACACCCTGGGATTGAGTCTCCCTGCTGCCGTGAATAAACCAATAAACAGAATATACCCGTCTGCAGATAAAACGGTCTGCCAGCCAAAAAGTATGAAAAGGTTTGGCTGGCAGCTCCCACCTCCCTGTTTGAGCAATAGTAG
This sequence comes from Centroberyx gerrardi, assembly GCF_048128805.1. Lineage (NCBI taxonomy): Eukaryota > Metazoa > Chordata > Actinopteri > Beryciformes > Berycidae > Centroberyx > Centroberyx gerrardi. The sequence continues at coordinate 27,523,179 of NC_136000.1, forward strand.
GTAAGAAATGATGATCCCAATAGTCATCTGTGCAATCTTCTCGGCGCTCCTGACAAATAAGCTGATGTTACGGGCAATGCTGTGCAAGTTTGAGTTTGTGCAGATGGTGAAAACCAAAAGTGAAAGCAGTAAGATGTTTCCATGCCACAGTAACCTGTTTACTGTAATATGGGAGTAAGCCAGGCATCTTAACCAGGTTTCTCATAATCAGAGTATGATCTTAACCATGTTATTCTAACCCAGTTATGATGTTTACATGCAGCGATCCAAAACCAGGTAACTTGAGTCAGCGGGGTAAGAGTGGAATTCTCTGTGTGTGTAAATGAAGCCACTGAATGCGACAGTTTTGACACTAACAACATGCAATGAACCGTCGAACAGACATTGTGCATTAATTGCATCAAATTAGCATCGAACTAAACCACAGACATTGATTTTTTTTATTGTAGTCAAATCTCTTCTGTTGCCTTGTTTCATTTTAATTATTCTATTCTATTAACTCTTCCCTCATCATGTCCCTCTAACTGTTTTATTGTAGTCAAATCTCTTCTGTTGCCTTGTTTCATTTTAACTATTCTATTCTATTCTATTAACGCTTCCCTCATCATGTCCCTCTAACTGTTTTATTGTAGTCAAATCTCTTCTGTTGCCTTGTTTCATTTTAATTATTCTATTCTATTAACTCTTCCCTCATCATGTCCCTCTAACTGTTTTATTGTAGTCAAATCTCTTCTGTTGCCTTGTTTCATTTTAACTATTCTATTCTATTCTATTCTATTCTATTAACGCTTCCCTCATCATGTCCCTCTAACTGTTTTATTGTAGTCAAATCTCTTCTGTTGCCTTGTTTCATTTTAATTATTCTATTCTATTAACACTTCCCTCATCATGTCCCTCTAACTGTTTTATTGTAGTCAAATCTCTTCTGTTGACTTGTTTCATTTTAACTATTCTGTTCTATTCTATTCTATTAACGCTTCCCTCATCATGTCCCTCTAACTGTTTTATTGTAGTCAAATCTCTTCTGTTGCCTTGTTTCATTTTAATTATTCTATTCTATTAACGCTTCCCTCATCATGTCCCTCTAACTCTCTCCCTGTTCAGACATCATATCGAAGGGAAGGCAGTTACCACCACCAGGTATTCACTGAGTGACCAGTTGGGTGGATAACTGACTGACTGATTTACTGACTGAATAATTTACTGACTGAATGAATGAATGAATGATACACTGACTGACTTGTTTGTAGTTACCGATCAACAGGTTGGCTGACTGTTAACTGACTGGCTGAAGGACTGACTGACTGAGTGACTAATGACTAGTAAATAAAAGGTTGACTAGTTGGCTGGCTGCCTTGTTGGCTGGCTGTTGTTGTATGTGCTGCCTGTTGTTGTTGCTGGGTAAAATTCTTGCATGTGGCTACTGTGCTGTGGACATGACTTATTCCACCATCCTCATTGGCTATGGGAGATCAATAGGAGCAGAAGGGAGGAAGGAGAGGAGGCGGGGGGTGGGGGTGGGGTGGGGGGGCAGTGAGGAAAGGTGCAAAAGCATAATAGAGGCAAAGGATTCACAAGCACGTTCCTTGAGATTTAAACTGTTTAAGTTTGAGTTGATGGATGGAACAATTGAGGAGGGAGGGGCACATGGTACACATAAACATGAAAAGCTGAGAGAAAGACACCTGTGATTCAGTTTTTTTTTTTTTCTTTTGTTTTTTTTTAACAACATCCATAAAATGTGACTCAGCCTTGTATCATCAGCCTAGACGACTCCCTCCTTCCTGCCAATTCCCTTCCCTCCCAAACCGTCCTCCTCATCCTCCTCGTCTCACAATGCGGTCTCATATGAAGCCGGTCTCGTCCCTCTCCGTACACAGCGGCTCAGCGGGAACTAAAGCCTTACATGACCCCCACCCCCCTCCTCCACCCCCAGTTATTTTTTTGGGGTGAGGCTTCTCTACCGGATTATGCCAGCTAGATTCATCACGGCTCGAACCCATGGCGGGCCGCGGAACAGCAGATAAAAACTGCTAAAAAGCCATTCAAATTCAAAATGCAGCCTAAAAGAAGCGTTTCAAAGGCCCGTCCCTGTGGTTACTGTTGCTGCGGCGGAGCGTGTCAGCTGATTTGTGGGTTATTTTGGGTCTGGCCTTTCCCCGTCCCCTATCCCTCGAGAGGCATAGGGAAGAGGGAGGTAGGGAAGGATGGATGGAGGGATGGATGGAGGGATGGATGGGTAGGCAGGACATTTTAGGCAGGTAATGGAGCTGGAAACATAGATGGGTGTAAAAACCCTGTCCCTAATGCCTGTGTTTGCCTGTGTGTGTGTGTGTTTGTGTGTGTGTGTGTGTGTGTTCCCCGCTCTCGCCTTGCCTCCCTCATCGTATTTACACGTGCAGCGGCTGAACTCCGAGCTTTTATTTGCTTTTCGAAACCATTTGTAAACATTTAATGTTACTTGCGTTGTGTTTTTTAGAGAGAGAGGGCATCAAATATTAAAGAGTCCCTAAATATGAGATTTCACAAGTGGCGCCGTGAGGCTACGAGCACTGTTCTTATGCGCGGTCGTATTTACCGCCGTGCCGATCCGGAGCGGCGGCGTGCATGAGCAAACGAGATAAATATTTCACATAATCATTTGGTCGGCGAACAGCTTGTGGCAATGTGGCAGAGGGAAAGCAGAGTTAAATACTTACATACTTAAATACTTTGTTGGTTAAGCTGTTTGTCAGAAGCACACCTCGAGATGCCTGTACTTTGTGTGTGTGTGTGTGAGTGTGTGTGTGCGATTAGGTGTTCTGTGAAAGATGTATAGATACTAAGCAGGCCTAAGAGATGATGCAGAATTATAGACTTCATCAGGTTGATTTACTCTGTGTGTGTGTGTGTGTGTGTGTGTGTGATCTACTGCTCCCGGCCCCCTCAGCTATCAGTCACCATGCAGGACAACCTAAAGCTGCAAATCAATACCCTTGGTTTATATTAGGTGTGCATGTGTGTTTAAGCATTAAGCGGTGAATCTACGGCGTCCATCTCGCTTCAGCCGGCACATTCTTCAAAATGGCTTTTACTCCCTCTGTGTTGTCTCTCTGTTCATTGAGAGTACAAATGCATCGGCTGCCGTTGAAATGGCTGAAGGTGTTTTGCATTTTGCTGCATCACGCCTCCACCTGCCTCAGGAGCGGCTGCAGAAGTTTATCTACCCGGTGCAGCAACATGCTGATGCGCGCCCCGCTATGCCCCGCCGCGCGTTTCATTCCGCCGCATCTGTACCATTTAAATATAACAACCCTTTTTTTTTTCTTTTTTTTTTACGTGCATCTCAATGGTGCGCTTCCGCCTTCCCTCTGCCCTACTAGAGCTGAATTTAAATCAATACGGCCACGGGGGGGGGGGGGGGGGGGGGAATAGAGCATATCTGGTCCATCTGCTGCACCTCATCAAGCTGCTGTTGGCTGTTGCGATGAGTTAAAATTAGGCAAGAGAGGAGACCGGGCGTCTCTTTCATAGTGCAAACAAGGAGAAGAAGTGTGGATGATTTGGCGGGGCCGCGCTCACTTCACGTGGCAGAGGAAACGGTCCTGGACCCTCTGCGTCCCTCCCTCCCTCTCTCTCTCTCTGTCGCTCTCTCTATCTCTCCATCTTCCCCTCCATCAGTATTCTAAATGGGTGTTGAGAAAGCCTCTATCCGTCTCTGACAGACGGATCAGAGCGTTGCGCGGCGGCGGCGTCCGCGCCGAAGTCTTCATCAAACTGAGCCGCTCACACAAGATGAAAGACGGCCATTTATTAAGTCAACACACTGTCAGTGGACTCCGAGAGAGAGAGAGAGAGAGAGAGAGGGAGAGAGGGAGAAGAAAAGAGGGCTAGAAGATGAGGGAGAAAGAGAGAAGACAGAGGGAGAAAATGAGGGAAGGCAGATCTGAGTAGGGAAAGAGAGGGAGAGAGTAATTGAAAGAGAGAGAAAGACAGCAGTTGGGGGAGAGAGAGAGAGGAGAAAAGGAGAGGTAGAAAATGAGGGAGAAGAGAGAAGATAGAGGGAGATAATTAAGGAAGGCAGGTCTGAGTGGGGAAAGAGAGAGAGAGAGAGGAATTGAAAGAGAAAGAAAGACAGCAGCTGGGGGGAGAGACAAGAAAAGGAGGGGTAGAGAATGATGGAGAAAAAGAGAAGATAGAGGGAGAAATTAGGGATGGCAGGTATGAGTGGGGAAAGAGAGGGTGAGAGTAATTGAATGAGAGGAAGACAGTAGTTGGGAGAGAGAGAGAAGAGAAAGTAGGGGTAGAAAATGAGGGAGAAAGAGAGAAGATAGAGTGAGAAAATTGGGGGATGGCAGGGAAAGAGAGAGGAATTAAAAGAGAGAAGAAGACAGCAGTTGGGTACAGAGAGAGAGAGAGAGAGAGAAGAGAAAATAGTGGTAAAAATGAGGGAGAAACAGAGAGAGAAAGAGAGAGGGACAGAGAGAGAGAGAGAGAGGAATTGAAAGAGAGAAAGACAGCAGTTGAGGGAGAGAGAGAAAGAGAGAGGGACAGAGAGAGAGAGAGAAAGACAGCAGTCGAGAGAGAGGGAGAGAGAGACCCTGAGCCAGCATCTGTGAAATATGACAGCGGTGAAATGTCACAGGCAGTTTTCAAGGTCATGCGGCGCACCCCTCGGCCCTGTCGTTACCCACAATCCATACTGTCTCTCACCCATCAGCCCCTGCACCTCTAATGTGGGACTCTCAATAATCCATACGCCTAATGCATGCGGGTGGAGGTGGCAGGATATATTTGGAACAGCCCATTTGATTCACCACTTCCCTCCTCCCCCTCTCCCACACACACACACACACACACACACACTCCTCCTCAACAGCAGCGTAATGCCATAGGCGAACGAATGTCTGCACTCTCCATACATCTTTAACACGGGAGAGTCACAACTGTCGTCATACATTACTTCAGCGAGTGGAGGGAAGATGCACACACACATGCACACACACACACACACACACACACACAATCAATATACATCCATGCCAGGGTGAGATGGCTCATGCTCTCTCTCTCTCTCTCTCTCTCGTATCAATTTCCCCGACACTTAGCTGCGGCCGCAGCCACGTGCGATCAAGCCGGCGGTGTGTATGACCGATAAATTATTGACGCCGCCATCCGCCCCGATGGCCCCCGCGCGCCGCATATCCCCGCATGCACTCCCGAATTTAACACGCATCATCAAATGCGTTAGACGGCCCTTTTTTGGAGCCACCGAAAATAGCAAAAGCGAGGCCAAAAAATCAGGGTTTTGTCTACTTTGTTGTATAACCTAAAAAGTGTCTCTCTCTCTCTCTCTCTCTCTCTCTCTCTCTCTCTCTCTCTCTCTTTCTCTCTCATTCTCTTTTACATAAATTGAAAGGCATTTAGCAATACAAAGAACACGCTCAGGCCTCGGAGGCTTTTTTTGCGAAAACGCGTCCTCTGCAGCCCTTTTTTAATGTTCTATCTCTTTATGCCAAAACCCCTGGACTTCAAAGGTGCCGTTAAGCTTTATTTATTTATTTATTTATATATTTTTTTTCACTTTTTCATTATGCCAACCTCGGTGTTGGGAGGCTGATAAAAACTGGTTTGGGGGTGGAGGGAGGTCATCCAATTACCTTTATCTGTAATTGGAACAACACTTATCTGGGAGTGTTCCTTTAGTATTCAGCGGACCGCGGCACGTTCGCTGTAAGCAACGCTGACTTTAGTGTGGCCGTGTCGGCCTTTTGATTGCGTTACAAATTTCGCTGCTGTTCGGACGGGTGTTGCAGTAGATTTCGTACGCAGATTCTGTTTTGCTCGAGCGAGGGGGGGTGGTGGAGGAGAGATGTTCTGCTTCTAATTCCCACCGTCTCTCTGGGAGTTTCATGAACATTTGTATGTTTGAACGCCGTTTCCCTCAAAGCTGGAACCAGAGATGTCTTAAGACTTAGATCATGGGAAATAACAGAACGTGAATCCTGACTCGGGGTGGATTTGCACTTCACCTCCAGTACGCTTCGCTGCAGCCTGTCTGATGCTTTGACTGTTTAAGTACATCACATTTATCTTCAGCCCAGCTACAGTATGTGATGCTCTGCTCTAAATGGTCGCATCGCTGTAACCGTGCATCCTTTCATCCTGGTGTGAGTGCTGTGTATCTTGTGACGACATTATCGCTCGTTGCTCATTATTGCGGGTTGTAACTTACATGGGAGTACACTTGCAAGTATGCTTTGTAACGTTCTCTTCCTTCATACAGCGTTCAGCTCTCTGACCAGCCTGTGCTATGCAATGTAGAGATGTAAAACCATACAGTGCAATTCTGCTGTATCCTGTATTGACTTTTTTCTGTCCCTGCATGTGCTGGATGTCCTGGAAACTGCTGCTTTAGTGCATCATAAATGAATAGGGTTGGGCTCTGGTTGCTTTTGGGTCAATCAATCCAACATGCAAAGTCAAACAGCAACCCATTTAAAAAAAAATTAAAAAATAAAAAAATTCCATAATGGATTGGGGATAAAAAACATGGAATAAAAACAAAAACCATCATTGTAAAATTTTCAGTTCCAAAATTCAAAATCCACTTTCTGAATGGATTGATCTAAAAGGTGCAGGAGCTTTGACCCTGTAGAGAATCGGACGTGACCTCTGACCCCTGCTGTGTGTTCACCTTTGCCCCCGCCAGCCTGTCCAGGGCTTCGACTACGCCAAGCAGCACATGGGCCGCACGGGCGACGAGGCCATCTCCGTCCCCAAGGAGACGCTGGTGCTCGGCCTGCCGGTGCGGGACGCTCCGCTGTCACTGGATAGGAAGGTCCACCAGGACGGGACGGCCAGTAAGAGGCCTCCATCTGCCGACATACACAAAGGAGGGTAAGGGAGGTGTTGGCTTGTTCGTCTGCGTGCGTGTTTGCTTGTATGTGTGCTTGTTTGTTTGTTTTAGGGTTTGACCGATATGTCGGGTTGCCGAAATATTGGACCAATAATCAAAATTTGGATGTCGGCAAGTCAGTGTGGTCCACCTCTGATATGATGGATATGAAGCAGATTGATTACATATTAACTGTAGAATTGATCAATACTACACTGGTTGTCTATGGGATGACCTGAACCTGAATTGATTCTAATGCAACATGTTGATTAGATTCTACACAAGTATGCATGGAGATATTATCATTATGTATATATTCTGGAGGAAACACTGAATATCATTTGGGGGGATTTTTTGGGGCTTTTAAAGACACTGAATATTAGCACATATCAGCTATTGCCAGTTTCAATCCAAAAAATATCAGTATCAGTGTCAGTTTTGCCTTCAAAATCCAATGAGACATTTTGATCAGATTCCACACAAGTACGTATAAATATATGTTTTTTAATTTTTGGGCATAAAATGGTCAAATTTAAAGATGTTAAATATTGGCACAAAATGTCAGGATCCAAAAATATTGGCCTTCAAAAACCCATATCAGTCAAACTGGTGTGTTTGTTTGTTTTTTAATCCATTTGTCATTTTATTACAATTTTATTTAAGCAGCCAATGAGGAACACATGCTTGCGTACAGTTGTGCCCTAGCTTGGTTTGGACAAGAAATCGAGCCAAAAATTTGAGTGGAAGTTGGGGTGTATTAAGCTTCTTATTATCCACATTTCTGTGATAAATTTGATAGTGTTGAAATTTACATTCTAAATGGTTGATCTGGGGGAACCTTAGGTGATCAGATGCACTGTTCCTAGCTGGAAACCTTGAAGGGAAGGGAAGGGAAGAGAAGGGAAACCAAGCCATGAAGTGCTGGAGCAGCTGTCTCAGTCAGTGAACAAGCCTGTGGCAAAGCCCCCAGCTTTTCAGGAGGACGAGGCATCAGTGTTTGTTTGTGAATCGCAATGTTAAGCCAGGAAGAAGCCAGCAGTAAGCAGCGCCGCCTCCGACAGATTGGCTTGAATCTGACTAAGTCTAGTGTTAACGAGGAAATGTTGACCAAAGCTTGGAGACAAACTAAATGTATTTGCACATTTGGATGTAACAAATCGCTAGCTTCTTAAAACTGCTGTTACTTGCCGGTGACAGCATCGTTCCTAAAGCTGGGAGAAGCAGCTATTGGCCAGCGACCATGTTGCATTTGAATAAATCATTCCTGCATTCATTTTGAGACATTAAGAGGCTGACAATCAAGTCACTTTAAATTCAATCATTCCAAGAGTCTTTTCTCCTCTGAATTTAAATACTAAAAATCCTGGCTTGGAAAGGTTGTCAAATGCAAGCAAGTAAGAATGATTGTGAATTAATGTGCAATTCTTGGCAAATGAATCAAGCTCTCAAGTAGGAATGTCATAGATTATGGAAGTAAAGTAAATCAATGTGATTTACAAACATCTGCTGGAACCGTGCAGTTTTCAATTTAGTTGCCAAAATGTGCAGATAGTTGTTTTTTTCCCAAAAGACCTCACTAGGATTATAAATTATTATTTGCACGGGCACAATAGAATTGAATAATGAAAATGTTTTATTTTGAAAATCTCATTTTGTCCATCCCTAGACAGTTTTCTGCTAGAAGCTACACCCACCCACGCACCCACCCACACACACACACACACACACACGTACCCACCCACACACACACACACACACGTACCCACCCACACACACACACACACACACACGTACACACCCGCCCACATTCAGTCCTGAAAGCTTTCCTCAAGAAAGTTTGGAGTCATAAATATGAGATGCATCATGCCTCTTCTTCCCCTCATAGAAATGCTAATTCAGAAGCGCGGCTCAATCCACAGCCTCAATTTACAGACCACTAAAGGAAAAATGAATGAAAGTGGGATTAGTTGTGCTTTGCTTCTCAAGGATGATAAACACATGTATATTTATAACCCTGGCTGTGGCCATGCCACAGGGAGCCATTCAGTGTAACAATGATGACGGTGTAAAACGCCGGAGAGAGCCGGCGTGGCGTGATAATCAGCTTTACGAACGGGGCGTACGCGCACATCTTATGGGGAGCCGTTTCTCAAAGACGGTATCACAGGTTATTCTACCACCTGGGTGTACACTAATTAGAAAATGAGGCGGTATCTCATCCTTTAACCGGCGCTGTATGGAGTGCAACGGGTTGAGAGGAGATGAGAAGGGGGGGAGACATTTCAAACCAAAACAACAACAAAAGAGGCAATTACTCTTGGACAACAGTTCTGAAGTACCTTTTCTGTCTGGCAGGCAGGAATGAGGTTGGTGTGCTAAATCAGAAAGCTACTAAATACCCATCACACAAACAAAGGCAATTCTTGTGAAACTGAGACGGTAGATGGGGAAAGCAAGCCTGTGACCCATTGCCCCATGCTGTGAGGATGGAAAGCCTTGGAAAACACTGCAAAATATCCATCCTAACAAGTCATTTCATTTAGCGTTGAGTCTTACAACCTTATTCTTCTTAAAACAAGTGAAAGAATCAGCTAATTCCACTTGTTGCCAATGCAAATCGTCTTGAATCAAGGGCTGTTGTCTCGATAGGACTGGAGTGATCTGCCTTGTTCTGCCTCGTTTCAAGACGCCGACGCTTGTTTCTTGAACACCTGAAACGAGCGGAACTGCGTTGGGAACAAGTGGAATTATTTCACCCTGGAATTCTTCACTTTTTCAGAAAAAGAAAGGCCCAAGACTGAGTATGAGCCATTTGTTTTGGCAAAACACACACGGGGCAGAGTGGAAGGGGAGTTTCATAGTGCGAGCATTTATCCGTTCACATCCACCTGCGGCTTTAGGTGCCTCTCTGCATCCTCGATGTATATGGAAGGATGAGAGAGAACGTGTGAGAGAGTATGAGGCACAGAGAGAGAGAGGGAGAGAAATAGGCATGAACACTAGTTTCCAGCACAGTGTTTATTGATTCGCTGCTGCTCCTCTCCTCTCTGGCCTTCCCGGACAGATTTACATGGAAACACACAACATTCACTTCTCTCTCTTTTCACCGATGTCGTATTTCTCCCTCCATCTCTCCATCTCTTAGCTAGGAAACACCCCACATCAATCACTCTTCATTCTCTTTCCATCGGTGTTGATTTATCCTGTGCGTCTCCCTCAATCTCCATCCCTTCCGTCTCTTAGCATAGTACTACATCAATTGCACTGCTTACTTGGCCAGCCACTGCTGACCGCTGCTCCTCCTGCACTGTAGGCTCTCCTGTAGTGTGCGGGAAACATAGCCAACCTCCCTGTGTGTGTGTGTGTGTGTGTGTGTGTGTGTGTGTGTGTGTGTGTGTTGTCTTCGCCTGTGGCTCTATAATGTCCAGCCACGCTGATCTGTGGATCTCACACCACATGTAGACCGGCCTGTCACACTGTGTAGCTCTTGCAGGTTACATGCCCCGCGGCTGTCAGTGTATGCATGTGTATGTGTGTGTGTGTGTGTGTGTGTGTGTGTGTACCGTATGTGTTTACATGCCTGGTGTGTGTGTGAGGCAAGAAAAAAGACAATCAGCACTGTGTTTCTTTGTACATGTTTCTGGATGAGTGTTTTTACTCTTATATGTGCATTCATTCATATATGCATTGGGTTTGTACACGTGTGTGTGTGTACACATACCAACACACACACTTTTTTATTCTATTATATGTTCACATGCCTTTATTCATTGCTAAAGCGCTTCACAACACCGTTTTTACAAGCGCTCCATAAATCAAGGTTATTAGTCGTATTATTGTTATGTGTTTAGGATGTTGGCAGCGTTAACTGTGAGATGATGCCCAGTGTGCGTGCACGCTGAGTCTCACAAGCTTCCCTCCCTCTCCCTCCTCTCCCTTCCTTGCCTCTCTGTTGCCATGGCGACGGGCAGGCGGTTGCCGAGCGAGGAGGACGGCTCGGTGTCGAGCAGCGGCTCGGGGAAGCTGAACACCGGCAAGACCTCGTCGGCGCGCAGGACGGTGGCGAGCGGCAGCAGCAAGAGCGGCAAAGAGGAGCTGCACAAGAGGAGCAACAACGGTGAGGCGGGAGGGGGGGGGGTGTTATGAAAGAGAGATGGAGGGGTGGCAAAGAGAGAGAAGAGGAGTACAGCGGGTGAGAGAGAAGAGGAAGAAGAAGGGGGAGTGAGAGAGGGGCTGGGGAGAGAAAATGGGAAAAGTGAGGGAGAGGCTGAGGAGAAAGTGAGAGGGAAGAAGAGGAGAGTTGAGGATGAAAGGGGGAGGGATGGATGAGAAAGGACAGAGAGTGAGAGAAAGATAAAAAGATGGGGGAGAGAGAGAAAGACAGAGACAGAGAGAAAGAGGAAAGAAAAAGAGAATCTGCCTCTCCTTATGTTTGTGTCACGCACAACAAGGTCTGTCATTACAGATGCACAAGGCATAAGAGTGTTAATGACTAGAAAATGAAGCACACACACACACACACACACACACACACACTCTAACTCATGCGCTCACATTTATTAGACTGTTGTTGCCCACACTCACAACCTCATATGATGTTATTTTGCCCACAGGACAATTAATGGGAGTTAATGAAGTGAACACAAACAACAAGAGCACACACACTCATACATACAGTGACTCATATACAATAACATTAATGCCTGCTTCTGTAATGTAAATGTCAGTGACGACACATACACTCACATCACACACTCTCACATCTTTTGCTCTCTCTCTTTCCTTTTCACTCTCTCTCTCACACACACACACGCACCCGGTTGCATGCAGACACACACTCGCAGAGCGCTTTTCACTCCGGAGAAGAGAGACACAGGTGATCTGAGAGGGACGACAATAACCCTGATGAATACTAACCAAGCCTCTGAACTGATGTGACACACACACACACACACACACACATACACACCTGATGAATAATATCCCAGTAGATAAATAGTGGCTGCTTTGACGTGATGCGGTGTGGCAGCTACTCTGGACAGTCATTGTTCAAGGTAGAATATTAGCTATTTACCTCAGAGCGATGGGGGAGACTCACACACACACACACACACACACACATTAGATATTTACTTCAAAGTGTGAGCCGAATCAAAAGAGACAGTGCTGTGACATTGTGCTTTAAATTGGATTCCACATGGTGGGGGAGGAAATTTTAACGTGACAAAACTTGTGTCGGTTTGTAACGTGTTTCAGGTGTTTTCAGGTGGCTTACCTCATTCAAGGATGCAAAGTTGGAAGCGCTGCACGCAGATGAAAGTTAAGGAGCTGGCAGGCCGTGTTCCTCAAGTGTTGCGTCTGGTTACTTTTGAGCAGGAACGCTGAAGAAAGACAGGAAAGCGGGTAGAAAGAGTTGTGGCAGCGTACTGTCGCATAAGCTGGGATTCAAATCCGTGCAGCTCAAAGCACATGGTTTGTGCATTAGCAGAATGAGTCATCGTGATACCTTCGACATTTACATGGTTTTTTGGCCTGCGAGTAGTCTAAAGGCAGTGATACACTGTGCTACTCTGATGCAATAGCGCCCAAGTGCCTCAGCACAGTTGCTTTCATCACATAGGAACATCTTGTTTCCATTCATTTCCTATAGAGCTGAGCAACTAGGGAAGCTTGGCTGATGTGTGGACGTTCAACAAGCTTGTCAGCTGAGGAAAGTTGGCCAGATTTACATGCTTCCTTGTTTCCCTAGTGATCTGATTTTGTTTCATAAACTAGTTCAACCTGGCAAGTACAATGATTCCAGCCATTCAAAGCTTCCCAATTCTCAGTTCTCTCTTATTTGAAAGACTGGAGAAGGGTTTCATCCATCATTAGTCAGTGGTAAACTTTTATTTATTTTCTGTTTATTTCAGATTAATGCTACCTAATTAGTGTTTGCTAGCTAGCTGTGTTGACATGTTACATTAAGAAAGGCAATATCAAAGCAATGAAAAATGCATGATTTGCCTCTTCCAAACTTTGTAGCTTTGTCAGACCCTTCACACCACTCACAGTTCTAAGTTGCTTGCAGTGTGTACAAGTGATGCTTCTCACTTTATTCCTTGTTGCTTGAAGTGTTGCATCTACACATTGCTTGACATAGTTTCCCCCCACACCTTTGGGTGTACGGCTATTACCAGAGAAGAAAACCATGTTCCACATCCATCTGGTGATTAGAATATCATACAAAGAAAAGTTATCATATTCATTCTTTTTCTCCTCACTGGTAAGCCTACTGTCAAATATTTCTCATATAATAGGTTAAAGCAGTGTTTCATTTTTAAATAGGATATTTTCACTCTTTAGCACGCACATCTCCATGGGAGTTCAGGAGATGTCAACGCTCAACGTTACAGCGGCTGCACTGAGATCTGCTGTCACCGCCGACTTTCAGGCTTTCTCAAAAAAAGCAAAATTACTCCTTGAAAAGTACGTGCATCACAGAATGAGATAATCGGCTTGGTCTATTTTGCCTTGTTTTTATATGTATTAGATATCAGATTTTTTGCGTTTTTAATGCAAAAGTGAGTGATTCTCTCCAGAGCGTCCAGTGAATATACAGTATATTAATAATCCTAGTTATATTTTGACACATATTCCTATTATAGGCTACAGCTCCTACGATTGTAAACATGTTTTCTTCTCCAGCGCTGTCGGTAAATGCACTCCGTCTTCAATATGCCTTTTTCCACATATTACCAGGCGGATCTTTTTCCAGCTCTGCAAACTCCGAATTGGTTGCGTAAACATCGCTCCGATCGCTGATAACGCTGCGACGTGGCGTCTGTTCAGTGACATTCTAGGACATTGTGATTTTCAATCTCTTTTGCATCAGCAAACCAATGTTCACAGTAATTTGTGTGATTTATAGTGTTTATGCAAGCGAATGAATGGATACCCGGAGGAGAGGAGGGGAGGAGAGGATGAGTAATTGTTTCATTTTCCCCCCACTGTTCTCAGAAAAAGCACGAGACGGACAGAAGAAAAACTAAAAAAAGGGAGGGAAAATATACAGCACAGAAGCACTGTCAAAGAAAATGAAAGATTAATAAAGGTGTAATTCCTGTGAACAAGAAGAATAGGTGCTCACAGGAAAGAAAGAGCAAAGTGAAGAGAGAAAGAATGGTGGTAGAAGTGTTGTCACAAGAAGCAGCACACAAAATCACAAAAGTTCACATCAAGGATGGAAAAAGGTAGACAGAAATGATTGCCGGAATGAAAAAATGTAGATATGTTTAATGAAAAACTGCTATCTACTAAGAAATAAACACATTTAATGCATTTAAAACACCTTATATAACTTGGGAACATCAGATAGAGGAGTAGTCAGAGTTGCCTTGCCAGCTTCTGCTTTTCCTCAGGGTGTCTTAGTGTGCAATGCAAAATCTTGCTTAACCATCTAAGGCATTAAAAGTAATAATTAAGATTTTTAAATCTTTTCTGACACTCTCAACTCTGCTGGAAGCCGGGCGAATGAGGCTGAGATTGGAGTGATTTTATTGCCTGGTTTAATTCTTTTATTTTTTTTTATTTATTTTTTTTAGCCAAAACATAGTGGAAAAACGCTACACTGTGCCACTGTGTGGGTATGGCACCTTACACAAATGCAATTAAAAAAAAAACATAACTGCCTGGTTTAATTCTGTTATTTAACTCGTGAGTGGAAGAAGGGAGGATAAGAGTAAGCGAATGAAACAAACCTTACTTTAATCATGGATCAGAAAAATGATAAAGGATATATGCTGCTCACCACAGGATGAAAGACGTTAGCTAGGTAGTTTGCTAACTATAGATAGAGAGAGAGAGAGGGAGAGAGAGAGAGAGAGTGGTAGGTAGACATTTTCTATATTTAAGTACCATAAAGTTAGCCAAGACAAAACACACTAGCTACATGTATAGAGAGGCAAAGTTTGATGTAATTTTGTAGGCTGTAAGTTAGCATTTCCGTTGGAATTTGGTGTGTAGTTCAAAATCCCTATGAATGGAATTTGTATGAAACACCAAAAACATAAATGTGTCTGTGCTACACAGAGGCTTACTAGGTATGCTACATTTTGTTCCATGAAATAAAATACATCAGCCAACATCACCTTTGTGAATTTTCATCCTTCAATTCCTGACTGCTGCTACTGACTGTTGGGAAAGGGGGCTACAACAGTCATTAGCCTGTAGCTAGCAACAACTGGACAACACAACTGGAATAGAACTAACAAACTAATGAGAACAGAACAAGACTCTAACTATAATAACTATTCAATGCAAGGCTATGAAAATCTTAATAATTTGAATGTGCAACACAGTCTAAAATGTCAAGATTAAAAGTAACTCCTGGAACAAGATGTAGTATAACTCGTGGGTATCCATTATTTTTTGGCATTTTTGGAAAAACCCATTCATATTTTCCATAGGGACTTTGGACTATACACCCCAAATGGCGGAGATGCTAATCTCTAGCGTACAAAATGACAACTTCCGCTTATGGTACTCTGTTCACATGGATAAGGTACTGTATATATATTCACTTGTGGTTTTATACATTGTGCATGGTGCGTGTCATATCTCTCGTTCACCAGATTTTCGAAGATAAGTGTGATGAAAAACAAAACAACCTCCTCAGGTTAGATTTGAATGAATTGACCCTTGTCTTTATTCCCCCCTGTCTTGTTTTCATATGTAATTCGTATTATCCTTTCGTCTGTGACTCAAGGACAGCTCTGGAGCATAACGGTGGCTCACTGAGGTCACCGAGGGTAATAGACATCATACGCTAACCGCTGTTTTTCAGATTAGTTTGACCTCAGTGTGTGAATACGTGCAAATTAAATCAGTACAGTAAGTGTTGGAAGACAATCGTGAGTGTGCGTGTGTGTGTGTGTGTGTGTGTGTATTGACTGAAGGATATTCTTTGTGTAGTTTATTAAGGTTGTGAGAGTAGAAAGAAATGTGTTTATTTTCCTCACACTTAAGCTTAAGTGCTGTGATGCTGCAAGGAGACAAACACTTTCACTATTTGAGGACAATTTTCAAATGAGTATGATTTTTCAATCTCCCACCGATTATCTTCATTTGTAAGATGATTCATCATGACTGTAATTTACACGATGATCTTAGCGAAGGGGCTGAAGATGTGTTGCATGTGACACACACACTTCCCTCTTGAGAGACAGGAGACAGAATAAAAAAGAGAGGGGGAAGACATGCAATAATGCCCTAGTAAGAGGTTAATGACACTGGTCTTTGTATGATCTGTAACACAGAGGCATATAGAAAGTGTATTTATCTCGAGCATCCATATTGCCAGTTAATTATCTAATCTACCATTTCTCTAATCCTCTTCCTCTACCACTACCCTGCTAAACTTAGCATTACTGGCGTGATCACATGACTAACTACTAATCACCATACTTGTAAGCGACACAATTATTTCGAGATTGTGGCCAATTTAAAGCAGCAAAGCACTTTCCAACAAGCACGTTTTCACAACTGTGTCATTTGGGTCACAGTGTTCATGTCCCCTTGCCCTTGTTCTGCAGATAAACACCGAAAAGATACCCTTGCAAAAAAGTTGCTGCAAAATAATTATGCAATTATGGCAGAAAACAAAGTGTTTTGTCTAGGTTTAACGAGATATTCTAACCCTACAAACATATTTAATAATCTAATCTAATAATACAAACGTTCTGTTAAAAAGTGTGTGTGTGTGTGTGTGTGTGTGTGTGTGTGCATCATGTTCTTATATCTTATAGGTCTACTGTATATCTCTATCAGTTCTGTCATCTCCATCCATCTATTGTTGAAGTAGCTGGCTGTGTTTGCCTGCCTTGACTTCATGGCATCAGCCTCTATTCTATTCTATTCTATTCTATTATATTCATAGCAGTCAATTCCAACACTACTCAGTCATAAGAAGTAAGAAAACATGTTTTTAATGAAATCACCAGTATCTCTGTGATGATTCTAGTACAAAATACCAGGAGAATTTCATGGCAGCGCCCAGTGGTTCAGCGGACTAAAGTGCACATCATGTACATCGTGTGATATTGTGAATTCGAGTCTGGTTCGCGACCTATCATGCATGCAGCGCCGCCCCTCTCCCTGACCTTAAAACCGTCACACTGCACACTGTTCAGCAATGCCCAAACGGCAAATAAAAACGTTGAAGCGGCCCGAGTTGTAGCTGAGATGAATGGTAACAGAGTGGGATTGGTGTTGAGCTAATGGCAGACTGTTGTGGCCCTGCAATGAAGCAGTCTGCCATATGATGTCAGTCAGTCAGTGAGTCACAGCAGACCCAGTACAGCACAGCACCCATTCTGTCCGTCTGCCGTTCCCTGCAGGAACACACACACACACACACACACACCCTCACATACTGTACCATGCATACAACACGCGTCCCAATTCTGAATTTTTTCCCTCACATAAACACAGAGCTGATGTTTTGTAATCAGCAAAAAGTGTTGCCATGACAACAAGTAAATCCTACGTCAGAGAGAAGTGTCATAGTTTTGGTGCCCGTGGCAGCTTGGCTGAGGCAGCGTCAGCATGGAGGACGACTAGTCACAACAGTGGAGAGAATGCAAAAAAGCCGACTCGGCTGGTATTTGGAAAGATGCCTTAATTCAGTCAAAACAAGCGAGAGAAGCGTAGGTGCAAAACAAAAATGTGACGTCTTTCGTTATTGTTACTCTTGTCTTTTCCACATCGCTGTCAGTTCATATTGCAGATATGGATATGGGTTACATCCTAGGATAGATATAAACAGTCATAAAAAAAATCAGATGTGAGCAGCAAGAATTGAGCATGAAGGTCTGCAGTGTGAACGTAACTTTAGACCCCAGTGTGGACGCCTCTCTC
The DNA here is from genome assembly GCF_048128805.1 of Centroberyx gerrardi. Classification (NCBI taxonomy): domain Eukaryota; kingdom Metazoa; phylum Chordata; class Actinopteri; order Beryciformes; family Berycidae; genus Centroberyx; species Centroberyx gerrardi. The sequence goes on from NC_136000.1 coordinate 27,540,952, forward strand.
TCGCTCTCTCTCTCTCTCTCTCTCTCTCTCTCTCTCTCTCTCTCTCTCTCTCTCTCTCTCTCTCTCTCTCTCTCTCTCTCTCTCTCTCTCACACACACACACACTCTCTTTCTCTCTCTCTCTTTCTCCTGCTAAAACCACTTCTCCTCCTCCTCTTCCCAGACCCCTACGAGGACCATTCGGGCTCTCTGCGCCTGATCACCATTAAGCCGATGACGGCCCAGCCCACCTACTCCTACCCCTCCTCCTCTTCCCACAGCCAAGACTCTGTGGTCCTCAATGGGGAGGTGAGTCTGTGCACACACACACACAGACACACACACACCTCCAGGACTTTACTCAATGGCGAGGTGAGTCCGCACTCTTTGCGTTCTGGAGAAAACTACAATGTCATCATGAGTCAGACAGACAGCATCCAATGCATTTGTTAGTTGTAGTCATATATTCGTATTATACTCTAGATGTTTTTTTATTGTTTGATAGAGACGTACAATATATGGAGTAATGCCAGAGCCAGCCAGACCACACAATATATGTAGTCTGGGTTCATATTTATGGTTATGTGTGGAGTTGTGTTGTTGCCTTATTGCATCCTTCAGTTTCAGGCCTCTGCTATCCTCCCCTTCCTGTACTGTAATATTATCATGACACCTCCTCGGGGATGCATTGCACTGACATATTATACTCCCAGAATTTAGCTGTTGTTGCTACAAACACTATGGCTCCCCTCCTCCTCCTCCTCCTCCTCCTCCTCCTCCTCCTCCTCCTCCTCCCTTCTGCCACCGTCCTCCCACCCAACTTGTCGCTTCTCACTCTTCTCCTCCCCGTCCGCCGTCTTCCGCCACCGACCCCAGTGCACCTCTCTGCACCTCAGACAACCACACACCGGTTGATGATGAATTACGCCTCGATCTATTACCATATCCCCAGAAAATCCCCTCGGGTGCTTTCAGGTTTTCCCAATTAATCCGCAATTGATCTATGTACATTGGCAGAAAACATCACATTCAGGGCGGGATAGACTCTCATTATTAGGCTATAGTGAGTGTTTGCTAATACACATTGAAGTGGCCTAGCATGAGAAAGGGAGATGGATTTTGGGGAGTGTAAGAGAGAGCCAATAAACCAGTCAGTTGAGGAGGGTAATTATGATTATAGCTACTATTTCCTTGGGTGATTCTGAAAATCTAAACCCTGGTTTGTATGAAAAGCTGAGGGACTTTGAAAGCTTCACTTCTATGGTGTTTCACTTTCTCGATTACTTAAATCCAGCGGTCTTCCTGCTAAAACGCTGTGTTGTTTTGCAGGTGAACCACAGCGGGCTGAAGCAGAAGTCGGACATCGAGCACTACAGGAACAAGCTGCGCCAGAAGGCCAGAAGGAAGGGCTACGGGGAGTTCTCGCTGTCCGAGAGCGGCAGCCACGGCTACAGCCACCGCGACGGCAGGCACGGTCGCCACGACAACGGGGTCAAGGAGCCGATGACGGCCGAGGAGAAGAGGGCCTCCTTTGCCGGGTGTCATAAGAGGTACGGCGCCGGAGCAGTGGCTCCCAAACCCCAAGGGTGCTCGAGGGGGTTCCAGGGGGCCCACCGCAAAATGAGGAGTAGTGTTTAATTAACTAGAAATTATCCGAAATATAGAATGTGTAAGACTCTATGATCTCCTCACCTACACTGTAGACAATTATACAGTTACAGGATTAGAGGCCACTTTCAAAGTAGAGTCCAATTGCGCTATTGAATATTATGAATAATTCTATTATTATTCCATTTCATTCCATTATACATTATTTAAGCAGTAAGCCATGAGAGCTTTATGGCTGAGAGGCATTTTTTAGGCAGAGTGAAGCTCATGGCTTTTATAAAAAAGAGTGTGAATGGTCAATATATATTAATCAATGATAATGACATCATAATTAAATGTTATTCTTCCGCCATATCGTTCTTGATCAGTAGCTAAAGAGTGTAGTTGCTATGCGACACTTAAGTGGTGTGTGAGTGGGGAGTGTGAGTGGTGATTTTTGGTTAGCGCATTCATATTTAAAGTAATAATCTGTGACATTTTCATATAAATAAATGTGCGTTCTGCTACTCTCTATCACTGATTGATAAGACAGTGGTGGTTCAGCCTATATCCAGTTCATGAAAGCGTTTACATTTGCTGTTCAAAACACCCGGTGTCCTGTGAAAAATCCTCCGGCAGTACAGTCATCTCTCGCTGCCATTTGGGGCCGGCAGTGTGCAAAGTTGCCGGCAATCATCGTCATCATTATCATCATCATCAGCATCACAAGACAGTGCTGATTCAATCATGTGAAATGGATTACCTAATGGCGCCTGCAAGAGCACGGTAGCGTCAAATTGCACAGTCATTACAGTGTTGGTCGCGTTTGGTCCGGCAGGTACTCCCACCCCAGGGAGCCGACCTACTGGAGCCGGCAGTCTCTGAGCAGCCCCAGCCCGGTCGAGACCGAGATGGACCTGCTGGTGCTGAGGGAGAGGTCTAGGAGGGGCATCCGCAACAACGGCTATGATGTGAGTAGCTGGAGACATGGAAGATGGAGGGAGGGAGGGAGAGAGAGATGGGACCTGCTGGTGTCTGAGGAGGTCCAAGTCAAGTCAACTTTCTTGGCACGGGGAAAAAAAGAGACAGAGCATGGAACACTAACAGTAGAATTAAGACCAGAGCAAAATCCGAGCATGAAATAAGAGATATAGAGCGTAGAAGATCATGCCAGATGCAGTCAAAGGCCGATGAATAAAAATAGGTTTTAAGACGAGTTTTCAAAATTCCGGCGGATTTGGCTGATCCGATGCTTTGAGGAAAGCTATTCCACATTCTCGGCGCAGCCACGCCGAAAGCCCTGTCACCCTTGAGTCTTAACTGGGACCTTGGGACCGCCAGAGGCCGCCGAGCAGAAGACCGGAGGGATCCAGCAGTATTGTGAAGGGACAGAAGTTCAGAAATTCAGCCGGCAGCAAGACCATGCAGAGCTTTGAACACAAACAGAATCCTGAAGTCGATTCTGTAACAGACAGAAACAGTGAAGTTCAGGTTTCAGTCATGACAATATGAGCCATATAGGAATGATGGATGATGGATGGAATAATGGATGGATGGATGGATGGATAGATGGATGGATGGATAATGAGTGCATATTGATGTCTTTCTTTCTTTCTTTCTTTCTATCTCCCTCCTTATTCCAAAAGAGGTCACATGATGGCTGTGGCAAAGTAAAGCTCTGTCACTTTGTCAAAATAATAAAATAATCTTCTGAGCACACCTTTAATGCTAATCCTCTCTCTCTCATTCTCTCCCTCTCTCTCTCTCTCTCTCTCTCTCTCCTGCTCTCACTTTCACTCTCTTCTTCTTATGCTTCAGAATACTCACCAGTTCACACGTACGGGATTAATAAATTACCTTTCGATGAACTTTATAAACCCCGCAACATATAGATGGGGGAAGAAAGCGAGAGTGATGAGAGGGAGGGAAATGACAAAAGATTAGAGAAAAGGGGAGAACGGGAGATTCCTTCACTTTAAAGACAGCCAAAGAGCAAGAAAGGAAGAAACACAGAGAGAGAGAGAGAAAATGGAGATAGATGAAGGAGAAGAAAGGGAAGGCAGGAGCGAGAGCGCGGTGTCTTCATGCCGCCTCTCGCCCCGCGCCGCAGTAACAGCAGCAGCCACAGTACCTAGCTGAATGTCAATGACTCTGAATATGATTACAGCCTATTCACGGATTCAGATGGGAAACTCGATAGCGGTTAATAGCCTTGGATGCACTGAACCCTCTGAAATGGCACATGGATGACACTGTGTGTGTGTGTGTGTGTCTGTGTGCGCATGAGCATGTGTGTTTCCGTGCAGGTACGATGTATGTAGTCCTGTCTTAGCAGCTTTGTAAGTGTGTGTGTGTATGTGCGCTATTTAGATTATGTATGTGTGGACATGCAGTAGTATATTATTACTGCAAACATGCATCTTGCATCTGTCTTATAGAGAGAGAGACAGATATACACTGGGATGCCAGTGTTAATTGGAGTTGGCTCAGATCCACAGATATTACCAGTTCCTTTACGCTTCATAAATCATAAAAATCTATGAAAAATTTGAATGTGATTGTATTTGACATAGAAGCAGTCCACATAACTATTCTTACAGTAAACTTGTACCAAATGTGGTTGTACAGAAGCCTAAATTCAATTTTGGGCTGCTCCGTTTACCCCACAATTTAGCAGGAAATTGGAGCCCTGTCCTCCTGATCTTTCTGAGTCACCAGCCTGCATGCATCCTGTCCCTGCAGGGCAGCTGTGGGACTGGAAATTTGATCATTCGTCAATGAGTACACCAAGTTTTAGGAGATTGGCTTGTTGGTCATGTTCCCCGTTGAGTGATGAGAACATAGACGCCAAAGTCATCCACGTGTCCCCGGTAGATCATTGGCTCTGGTGCTGCATGCTAACACTTTAGCTACACTATGTTGAGTGATAGTAGGTGACTAGTATCTAAAAAGTGAGAAAATGAGAACAGCAGCAGATCTAAAGCTAAATGGTAAGTAATCTTAAATGATATGCAGCTAAGACTGGCAGGTTTGTGTAAAAGAGTTGGTAAAATTTATGCACCAGAGCCAATGATCTACCAGGGACACATGGATGATTTTGGTGTCTATGCTCTCATCACTGAACGGGTAAGTTGACCAGCGGACCAAACTCCCTGTGACAGTGTGTGTGCGTCTCACAGGGCGAACCGGAGCCCTTCGAGGAGACCAACGTGGACCGCCTGATGAGCTCTCTGGGCTACGGCGGCGGATCTACCGGCACCGGGAACGGCAGCCTGGGGGTGAAAGCTCACCGCGGCTCCGACTCCTCCACGCTCAGCTCTCAGCCCTCCATTGACGAGGTCCGCACGCAGATGCACATGTTGCTAGGCAACGCCTTCAGTCTGGCGCCTCCGGACCACGACCCCCCCTCCCCTCCGACCAAGTAAGTGTGTATTTTAAGGATAATTTATTTTTCAGCACATCTGCTTGATTGTGCGCAGCATTGTGTGGAGAGACAGGAGAGAGATGCAATATGTAACTGTAGAGTTTAAACTTACAACTATATATAGTTTTATATATATATAGTGGAGAGAGACAGAACAAATGGAGAGAGAGGGAGGATGACATGCAACTTTAGAGTTTGGTTTCCTCTCCAGGCCGTGTTTTTATGTTCTTGTTTGTGTACCTGTCTCTCTCATCATCACATTCCCCCTCTCTCTCGCCAACAGCCACCACCACCACCACCACCACGCCCACAGCGCCTATAACCCGTCCCACACCAGCCCCTACAGCGAGGGGGTGACCAGCGCCCCCGGCACCATGAACCATCCCTGTGGAGGCAGGCAGAGGAGCGCCGCCGGCTACGGGGACATGCACCAGTGTAGCCTGCCCAAGCCGGTGAGCACCGATGTGAGAGACTGGAGCAAGAAAAGAAGAGAATTATTCTAAGCAGCAACAAAAGGCAGATTATAGAGTTGCATATGGTGGGGAGAAGTGAGGATTTTGTGTGCAGAGAATCAGCAGACAATGCTGGACTAAAATTGAAAGCATTGACTCTGTTTTTACAAGTGGGTGCACAATCTATTTGCTATTCAAGGCTGAAAACTCATTCTTTAAGCCATTGCCTCCCCTTCGTCTATATTTCTCCTTCATGACTGAAGTGGGTTTCATATGTAAATCCTAGCTTTCAGCTGAATTCACCTGGTCACTCTATTTCATGGGTAGACCAGACCAGATGGTCTTACTATTTTGTACTCTCAGGCCCAGATTGACAAAAGGTTTGCGCAGTGTGTTATATCACCAAAATAACTAAGTCAGAAAGCCGTGCCATTCACTAACCATGTGCAGTGAGTGGAAAGATGCCTAATACTGCTGGTCCAAAAATAAAGCCTCTTTGAGCCTGTCATGGTCATGCGTGCATATGTAAATTATATGTAAATCTCTTTATTTTGCCCACATAATTGTTATTTGTAGGCAAGGCTGTTCAAATCGAGATTGCACCCAATTCACTAACACTTCACAACACCGGCTTCCCCAAATGATTGTACATATAAGATCTTTCGAAAGGTGGCGTAATGACTGTGCGTAAAGAGTTTGTCCAGTCGGATCTTTGCTGCATCGTCACCGACAAGTCAGGCAAGCAAGGGAGGGGGTTTACAGACATTTAGGCTTCAGGAGTGCACAGTTTGCTGTGCTGCAGATGTCACGTTGTGTGATTTCTGGGTTTTGGAAATTCAAAGTGACCTCTTGCTGCCATTTGGGGCCACCAGCATGCAAAATTGTCTAGTGCAGCTTCAATTTGTGTGTGGGTTAGATGTACTCTCTCTGATTGGGCTTCCATCAATCCTTCTATCCCTCTCTAGTTCTTAGCATTGTGTTGCCGTGCCCTGCATTGGTCCTTTGGTTGCTGCTTACAAATATGGCATTCATAACTAGTGATTTATTCTATTCTTTGCACTTACTGTTACTGTTCAGTACACAAGCCTCAGACGAATGCTTAAGTTGTGTACTTGTGGCTGCAGGGCTTCAGGTTCACCCAGCTTCCTGATATGGGCATCGGGTCTCCGCCCCCTCTGATCCCCTCGCGACCAGGACCGCCTCCTGGAACCTCACTACGACGGTACCACACACACACACACACACACACACACATGACATGATGGGCATATAACTTTCATGCAAATAAGTAAAACATTACAGACAAGGACTGAAGTAATTGTTCTGCTTTATGGGAAGTCAGTGTTAACTCAGTTAGCTGCGCTGGCTGCAACACCTTTATTGCGTTGAGCATATGGCCCATAATTATATTTGGAGAGCAAATTTTGAAGAATGTGTTCATGTGCCACATTTTATGGGCTCTTGGAACACTTCTCAGCCAATCAAAATGCAATGCTGGAACTAATCACTGTATGATATAAATGTATAAATTATTAGTGGAGAGAGTAGAGGAGAATATTTAGTAGAGGAGAATATTTAGTGAAAAATGTACAGAATGTTAATCAGCATCGTTTGAACTGAATGCCCTCCTCACCCAACCCATCTCTGCCTCTCTCTCTCTCTCTCACACACTCTCTCATTACTGTGGGCAAGGCCCATATGTTAGTCTGCATCATTTGAACTGAGCAGCTCCTTCATTTAAATGCTGTTGCTGTGTGCACCGTGTTGCTGGGCACTTTAGCTGCAGAGATTGATTGACTGTTCAGCTGCTTGGGTTTGCATGGTGGGGCGGGTTCGCCATCTTGTGGTGACGGAGAGAATAATACTTGCGAGCAGTGAAGAACCTTTTCCAGCAGTGATGTGCTGCAGGCTGCCTGAAACAAACTCGAGAAAATACAAAAACAGTCGCTGCACAAGCATTTCTCTAATGAAAAATATCATGTAGATATTTCGGATATCAATTAGATATCATTTAGGATTTATGGTGTTTGACTGAGGCTGCTATGTTGGTATTATAATTCTCAAATTATTACTAATTTCGTTTTAAATCAGAGCTGTGGGTGTGTGACCATTATTTTTGCCGGAAAACCATGAGTAGAAATTTTTCAGTAGTTAATAACCAGTCATCTCATGTCATCCATCAGATGCTTTGTGTCTTGCTCGCAGTGCAGCATTTTAATTAGTATGCACTGTGAGACATGAGCGGAGAGAGAAAGTGGGCACAGTGCATTAAGACACCGGGCTCCGGGACTGACATCATTCTGTCCTCTGGGCCTCTACCACAGAGTAACATGCAGCCAGTGTTTCCAAATGGGCTGGGATGGATGTCGCACCGTAGAACCATTATGAAAAGACTAGGGCAAAATTTGTCTGGCTTGATGTAACCGGACTGAAAACACAAACTTGAAATGAACTCAGAGAGAAATAACCTTCTTGGTAATGATCGGTTGCAACAGATTACATTAGATAATATTTGCTGCAAGATTCTAGTGTGACTGAAATGCTCATTTATAGTCATATCACAGTCACGCCTGACTGCCTGCATGTAGAGTATAACTACATGTGCAGTGATTTACATCTCAGCCTCTTCTCTCTTCTTCTGTGGAATAACACGTCCTGTAATACTGCATTTGTCTTATTTCCTTAATAGGCAGAGTATGTGAAAATATTAGTTGGTTCATGCCAGGTTTATCTTGCTAGACACTTTAATAGCACTGAAAGTACTGTGTATATATAACTAACAAAATACGATGAATCAATCTCTCCTCATTTTTTTCAAAGTAGTCTATGTATATCCACTCCTTTTTTGCCTTTGTAAGTAATGTTATGTACTTCCATATAGGTGTTCAAATGATATCTTATATCCTTGTGTGCAATTTAATGAGGGATGAAAGGGGATATCATCCTCCCTTCTTCCCTACACAAATTAAAACATTCAATTTGAAAAATCACTGATTAGAGTGTAATAGTTTCATATCTCCCTTCCCCATCCCCACTGACTTCCTCTTCTCAAATCCACCCCACATAGACTATATGGAAGTCCAATTTTGAACTAGAGTGTCTGCTACTCTAAATGGCACACACTAAATCATGTAATTGTGTGATTGTTTATAGTCTAGCAGTTTAACATGTCTGACTCCTCTCCTCCCCGCAGCTCCACCCCAGATGTGAGTCTGAAGCCTCGTGTGTCGGAGGCTTCAGACCTGCAGGGCCAGCAGCACAACGGCGCCCCCTACCTGCCGCTGTCCAGAGCCCCCTTCCCTGCCGTCACTGTTGACCAGTCCATCACCACCTACTCAGGTGTGTGTGTGTGTGAGAGAGAGAGAGAGAAAGTTTCCATGATAGTCTGGTTCTGTTTTCACTCCCTAACCCTTCATGCGTTAGATAAACCCTTCTGTGTGTCTTGCAGGAAACCCAATGACAGCAGTCTACGCCATATCAGCCAATCGCCCGGGTTACTCAGACTACTTCGTCATGTCACCGCCCTCCTCGTACCGCAGCCCCTCCTGGATGTCCTACCCCCCCGAGCCTGAAGACCTCCCGCGGCAGTGGAACGACACACCGGTGAGACACACGCACACACACACAGTTCTAGTCTGATACACGATGAGTTTTAAAGCGTTTCTGCTGGAGCATCGCTGTGTGAGTCTCCAGTCTGAACCAGTTCCTCCACCTCTCCCTGCAGAACTCGCGTCATCTGGAAACCATCTGCTGAAGTCAATCCGTCTCTGACACTGAGTGGAAACAGCGGATAGCTTGGTGGGTCACTTAGTCTCAGTACTGATGTTTTATATTGATAGTATAGAGCATGATAGTATACTGACCAGAGAATTTGTTGTTTGCTTGTTTTTTATTATTTTTTATTATTATTTTATTATTATTCATTTTCCAAAGATGAGTTGGAGGATTATGTATATTTATACGTACAGAGACAGTAGATACTGTAGGTGATAACATTCAAAAACTTTCTAAATGATTTTGGATCTTAATTCAAAGATACAACTATGCAAGAGTTTTATGTAAAAATACACCCATTTTATCTGCCTAAATCGGTTTGCACACTTTAGTGATGTCACTTTAGCCTACATGATTTCTGGGTAATGAAGTCCTCAAAATTCAGTAACCTCTCAGCCACAAACATGCATTACGTAGTGCAGCTTTATGAACTTCACAATAAAAGTATTTGTATAGCGCTTTCTCTAAAAGACAAAGCTTATAAAATGTTTTTCATAAGAACAAGGCAAATACGATAAAGTAATTAATTACATAACACAAGAATAAAAAGGCAAGGGAATCCATTAACACATTACATTGATTCAAGTCTAAAAATATGTTCTAAGAAGTCATTTAAAAGATGATTTTGCTTTCCTGGTCTAAAAATCCTGGGGCAAGTTGTTCCAGAGTTCAGGTGCCCAGAGAGCCAAAACATGATCAGTATTAGTCTGGAGTTCAGATCTCAGAGCAGCCCGAGGCTACCGGCTGAACTCAGACAGGATCAAAAGTCTGCTGTGGTGCTTGGAGGCACAACTGCCAATGCTTTAACTGGACCAGTAAAAAACTGAAAATCAATTCTAACTGGCAACCAGTGTAGGGATGGAAAAACATGAGATGATGCGGACTCTTAGCTGTATTTTCTAACTCTAAGTATGTTGGCTGTTCAAAACATTTCTAATATGTGAGTCCATGTGAGTACGTTGTAGCTGCTTTGCCATTTGAATATGATCCAATTCATTTAAGTAAGTGGGGTTATTTCAACTTCAAAATGAGTTACATATATATATATCAATGTATCACATGGTATCAGCTATGTTGCATACACCAGAAAGTTCCCAGCCTGTACTGCCTTGAATCTACACCCTCCAACTTCAGTAGTGACATCTGGAACATCATTCATCTTAAAATGTAGAACAGACTTTTTGATTGGATTAACCTACCAGACACATAGATGATCATTAACAGTAGCTTCTGAGTGATAACTGCACTCACAACTGTAATATACGTCTCACTTTCTTCTCCTCCAGGTGTCCTCTGGATGGACAGAGGGCCTCCCTCTCACTGAAAACTCTCTGGAGCTTTATCCACCCACCTTCACTCTCTTGGCCCGGCCTTTCCCTAATTTCATTCAGCTTTTAACCCACGCCTCACCTGAGTGTACCTCCCTCCTTTCCTCAACTGGCCTGGCCTTGACTTCAATCGGCCCTGTCTATGTTCTCTTGGCCCACTTCAACTCCAACTCCAACCCTTCTTCATCCCCCAGCCTGCCCAAAACTCCTCTGCTCCATTAGTCCCTGTACCTAGTCCAAGCTCCTCTGCATTCTCCTTACCAATGCAACTCAGCCATAACTGACTCTCTCTCTCTCTCTCTCTCTCTCTCTCTTTTCTCTCTCTCTCTCTCTCTCTCTCTCCCTCTCTCTCTCTTTCTCTCCCTCCCTCTCTCTCTCTCTCTCTCTCTCTCTCTGTCTCTCTCTCTCTCTGCTCCCTGAGCCCCTGGCCTCACCGGCCCCTTACTGGCCCCTCAGGGCCCCCTATTACTATCTGTATGTAGACTGCCTCCTCTGTGGTGACCCCCTAGGCACCTCCACCTTACAGCAAGAGGCTCCTCACACTGCTGAGCTGAACTGAACTGAGCTGAACTGAACTGAGCTGAGTTGGGTGAAGCTGCACTGCGCTGCCTTGCTTAACAGCAGATCTGGGAACAGGAGGGCATTGTGAGCGAACAGGGCGAGCGCAGTGCAGGCACAGTGTGAATAGAACAACCTGTCAGCGACTTTGGGCCCCAGCCATCATCGTACAGTAACTGCCATCCGCCCAGCAGACGATGGCACTCAGCGCCGCATTATCGTTTCGGTAGTGCCCCAGCCATGGCCAGTAGTCTATCCCTTGTTTGAACTGGATCGGACCGGACCGTACTGGACTCGTCTGTTAGGGTCCACCATGAGGCCGGCGAAGCTGGACTGACTTAAAACTGTGCTTTTTTTTTTTTTTGACGAATCCAAATTCCTATGTAAACCTTCTACAGCCGGTTAATATGTGTATTTTAAACTTCAGTGAAAAAAAAAACCTAAGGAAAAGATCAGAAAAGAACAAAAAAAACAAAACAAACCTAAATCTCTTGTCTTGAGCTGTCTCAATTTCAGTTTTTGGATATTTGTGTGCTTTGTCTTTTACTTTTGTGCATTGATTATTTTCAATGGATTACTGTACAAAAAAGATGTAGTGAGTGTTTCTCCTCCACTCACCTTATTTCAAGGCAAAAAAATATATACGTTCTTAAAAAGCAGAGAAATCGGCGGCTTCGACGTGCGTTGATGACGATGATGATGATGATGATGACGACGATGGCATTTCTGTACTTTTAAAAGAATTACTTGTTTACCTTTTTCCTTCATCGGATTCAGCAATGAAAACAAGAATTAGTCACTATGTTCTGTCGGTCATCTGATTATGACGTTTTTGTCTGCTAACCGTTGCGCAGACCTGGGTCAAAAATACTATTTGAAATCCGTTCAAATGCATTTCTGTGTGTAAGACGATGGCACTAATGCTGACCCATACAACAAATGTATGACCTCTGATGTGTGCGATCACAACTGATTTCAGTTCTGGTTTGACTCAGGTCTGTTACGACGATGTGAATCACACCAGTATTCTTAAAAAAAATGGTTCTTTTACTTGAAAGGTGTCTACTGTATTCTACTGTATAAGGAGATTTAACTTTTCGGTTATTTTGGACTTGATGAGATGGGTTTGGTGGAGTTTTTTGGTCGCTGGACTAAGGTGTCGTACTGTTCAAGAGAATTGCCGGGCCTGGATTGGCCGTACATTTAACAAGTAGATGTATTACTGTATATAGCAGATGATCTATTGAAGAGATTTATGCAAGTACTGTGGGAGGGATGCTTTGCTCGATATTGTTCTGATGCCATTTTTCTTCCTTTAAGTCATCCGTTTGTTTTTCACGATGAAAGACGGTCAAGGCTGTTTTTCAATTTCCTAGACTTTCTGTCATCCGGATCATCTTCTTCCACACGCATTGTATTACCAACACAACATAATATATTACAGATGATATATTACAGAGCGAGGCAGGCGGTGAGTTTGTTGCTAGGCAGATCTTACCCTGCGTTTATACGTTTGAGCAAAGTCACTATAGCCATAATAGCCTAAATAGTGCAATGTTTTAACACGGAGAATGTCACAAAGTCTAAATTCTATTTAGCCTCAGTTTTCAGGAGAGAACTGAAACCCTGTAAGCACACTGTATATGTAAGGCTCCACATCATGTAGATGGTACAACAGGAGACTATAGCCATATATTACCTTCAAGTGGAAATCAAACAGCTAAGATATACAGTGTTCCCAAGTATTAAGGCGGCATTCCTAATGGAATCAAAACCAAATAATAGAGTATATTAGATTTGAATTGTAGCTGATGCAGGGCAGGGAATGAGACAGAGTTTATATAGAGATGTAGTAGTGCAATGTAGAGATAGGATATTAATTACTATGAATTATCAAATGAGCACTTTCATAAACATCCCAAACCTTAGCAGAATCAGCAGAATCAATGCAAAAATGCTGTTGTATAGCATGCAATACTCAGATTCTATATATATAGGAGAATAATGACCTTTTCAACCCAGTCCACAACTGCAATTGGCATGTATAATCAGTTAGTGTCTGCAAATGAGACATCATGCGTTGCTACCTGGGGCTGAAATCCTTTGAAAGTCAACTTTTTTTTTTTTTTTGTATTTTTCTACTAAATTATGAATCACATATTTTGGAGGCTCTAGATTTCACGGCTTCAAACGCAAAAATCCAAGGGAAATATCAAAGTGTCAGCTACACCTAAATACAAAGGCATGTTCAGAATGTGTCAAATTAAGGCAGAGTCTCGTAAATAACGGAGATAAGTTGTCATCTTCTTCCAGGCTCAGGCGGTTTGTTTGAGATTCCATCCCCCTTTTCTAAATGTAGGCCTGCGCTTGATAAATATTAGATGTGGATATTTAGGGAAAGCAAAGCGGAGGTATGAGTTGTGCCGGAGTGTTACGAGCACAAACGGTGCTATCGGTGCTTTGAATCATCACCGCCATTACCGGAACCTGCAGCCACCATCACAGTTTAAATCACAGTTAGAACCCCATTCATCTTTTCTATTACTTTCATTTGAATCCATGGGAAAGAGAGGAGGAGGAGGGGGGTGGGGGGTGGTTGATTTTTAAGCAGTAATATAACAAGGAGTATTACTTAAAAAAAAGAGTCGATGCATTATATAAGTTGATGTGCAATGTGTGTGCTTTCGAAAACGGGTTAGCGGCGAGATGCGTTTCTTTGAGGACGGGACCCCGGGATGGACTTGGTCAGTCATTTTTATTCTGCCGTTTGAGCCATGTCATGACGCGGTGATGTCATGACGGCGCTGATGATGTCACACGGTCGTCCTCACCCGCAGCGGCGGCGACGATGAATGCTGTTGGATGTAGTTATGCAGATAACTTTTATGGTGAATTCAAACAATAAAGATGAATTACAATTCCGTGGTCTCTCTTTTTGCTTGGGTGTGTGAACGTGTGTGTATGTGGTTGTGATTTTCAGATGGAGTGTATGTATCTTTACATTATATTTGTGCCATAACAAATATAAACACATTGATGTATTATCCATATTATCCAATTAGTGAACTTTTCATTTGCTGTGGTTTTCCACCACTAGAGGGAGGCAGACACATATATTTCTCCCTCGTCTCCACTTCTTCACTGGTGGTTAGGCCTACAGTGTCAGATTATAGCTGATATTGATTTTACATTTTTCACTTCCGCTTCTAAAAATACGTATTGAAAGTAATCCATAGCAGCTGTTGTCTATCCTCATTTCTGCTGTTTCTGCTGGCAGCCAGGTGCAAAAGCAACAACACACATTCTGTTTTCAGGTAAGACAGTGGCATCATGAATAAAACATGACATCTCAGTCTTGTAAACTGCAGCAGAACACAGACATGCGTCCCTGTACTGACTTTTGCTTGTGAAGCCGCTTGATTTTGACCTGAGGAGATAATAAAACATAATTTCTGAGATCAACCTTTTTTGGAAAAACTTCAATCTAGGTAATTTAGGTTTTTATTGCACTTAAAATGAAGCCAAAGACAAGTTTCCAGGGCTTTTGGGGGGCAATACACTTCTCTTCTCTTCTCTTCTCTTCTCTTCTCTTCTCTTCTCTTCTCTCCTTCTCTTCTCTTCTCTTGTCTTCTCTCCTCTCCTCTCTTCTCCTCTCCTCTCCTCTCCTCTGGATTTATTAGCAAAACCCCACTGTCGCTCACCCTGAATGATACAGTCAGGGGGGGCGAAGGGCCTCTTTGCAGAGTGTGAAATGAAGCTCAACATGATGTAAAGGGCTTTCTCAGGCTTTGCCGCCGCGCTGTGCAAACAGGGAGCAGCTTGCCTTTGTGCTTGCTCAGGTGCCTTGTGTTTGCGATATTCTTCATCCTGTCTTGGCTTTGGTTGACTTGTCTGCTCTGCTAATCCCTGCGCTCTCATGCAGGGGCTTGATGTTATACTCAGCTAAAAGCCGCCGGATTCGCCCAGAACAGCATCTTTAGGCCAGCAGTTTCCCCAGCAGCAGTGTGTGTGTGTGTTTGTGTGTGCATGCATGTGTGTGTGCGTGTCTTATTGGACAATGCTGTCTCAGCTCCATGCCATCGGCCTGTGTGGTTTGGTCCAGTGTAATGAGAGATATTTAATGGCTCTACACACTTATCTCTCTCTTTCTCTTTCTCTCTCTCTGTGTGTGTGTGTGTGCGCTTAATTTCTCTTGCCAGTAATTAATGGCTAATCTCCCTAAGTCAAACAAATGGGAATTAAAAGAGCGGGCTACTCAGCCGAAGATCAGAGCATGATTTCAGGGCTTACACCGCTCGGAGGAATTAGATAGACACACACACACACACATGCACACACACACACACACACACACACACACTGTGCACCACGCTATTCAATTCGACGAGCGAACTGGGAGTACGCACAACAACAACAACAACCCCCGATGCTTGTTCAGCGTTGTCCGAGTCACGCCTGTGTCAAGCCCAGCTTTCGTTTCTCCAGTGCCGCGGCTGCCATTATCTAATATGAGGGAGAGAGACAAATAGAGAGGAGGGGGGAGGGGAGGGGGGTCATAAGAGAAAGAGAGCAAGAGCGATAGAGAGCAGGAGAAAGAGAGAGAGAGAGAGACAGAAAGGAAGAGAGAGGGGGACTGTTTAGCCAGTGTTAATTAAGTTTGGACAGGCTCTCCAGGGAACCATTATGAAAGTCTTATCTGCTAATAGGAAAAAGAAGACACTGTAATTACAGTTCTATATACAGTATTGAGGGGAGGGGAGGAGAGGAGGGAAAGTGGAGAGCGGAGAGGAGAAGCAGAGGGTAAGGAAATGGAGAAGTGAGGGGAGGAGGAGAGGAAGGGAAGAGGCAAGAGAGGAAAGGAGGGTGAAGGATATATTGTTCATAGAAGTTTTTGGGAGATTGGCCTGTTAGTCAACTTACCTGTTAAGTGATGAGAACACAGACACCAAAGTCATTTATGTGTCCCCGGTAGATCATTGGCTCTGCTGCCCCATGCAAGATAGCCACTAGCATTATCCAAAGGAAGAAGACCTTTTAGTAAGAAGTTGTTCGCAGTTTTTATTATGTGGCCTGTAGATTCATAAATTTAAAGAATGAAATGTCATTAACTCAATATAGCTGATGTAGCCAGGTTTATTTTTTGGAACTATCTCAGGTGAGCAACCACATATTCATCCACTGTGCAGAGATTGTTAGCTGTAAACAGTCTCTCATCGGCCACCACCTCCACTTCCTACGGAAACAGGTAAAGTAGTCCCTGATAGCTGAACATTACATTATTTTTGTATCATATTTTGTGTAAATTCATTAATGAACACACAACTGCCAGACTTAGAGCTGCTATATGTTCTCATTTTCTCACTTTTGAGATAATGCTAATCGCCTACTATCACTCAGCATAGTGTAGCTAAAGTGTTAGCATGGAGCACCAGAGATCTACCGGGGACACATGGATGATTTTGGTGTCTGTGTTCTCATCACTTAACAGGTAACCTGCCCAAGTCAATCTCCCAAGTGTATTCCTTTAACTTCCGTTGGGTCCCAATATAATGAGAGCCAACATATTTTTATTAGCTTGGGACCCAGGATGAGTCTAGCTTTTATATTTGCATCCTGGACAATGAAGCTTTATGAAGCTAAGGTAGAGAGAACTACACAGTTTGAAACTGATAACCTGTTTTTAATGTCATGTACATGTGCAAACTCACTAAACACAGATACAGGTGATCACCAGTAGATGGCACTGTGTGATGCACATTTGGAACTGTGACTACCCCCCTTCCCACACACACACACACACACACACACACACCAAAAAAATCCTCCAAAAAGTGTAAATCCTGCTTACATTGTCATTTCACAATGCATACAACTCAGAACATGCAATGAATTAGATCCGCTTTTATTATATTAGATGCCAGATGCCTTTTTCTTATGCACAGAAACGTGTATTCTTCTGCAAAAAAACCCCCCAAAAACATAAAAACTCTGGTCCATGTGTTACAAAACCTGTTCAAGTGCCTCCAACAGGTCTATTTCTTCGAAGGTGGACAGAAATTGTGTCATCATGTGTCATTATTCAGCGCTTTAGAGTGGGTGTAATATTCCCCCCGGGGGTCAGAGAACTCGCTCCAGACTCCAGACAGCTGTCACACACATCAAACTCCAAAATAGCCACACGGAGACAGGGAGAGAGGGTTTTACAGACTATAGGACATCAGGGGGCGATTTGAAGGGGGGGGACAAAGGCAGATGGCACTTTTCAACACAAATTATTAACTTGCATCCCCTTTGAAACTACCGTGCAGAGTTGGTGGAAACCATCAACCGCCCGCCCACAGACTGACAACATGCTACAGTCAATCTATCCATCCCGGTGACAGAGTGATGTACACCGGGGCTATTTTCCCATGGTCCCCCCGAGGGGCCTCCCTCCACTCCCTCTCTCTCTCCTCTAACCACACACACATTATCTCTTCATTTGTCACTCCATTCCTCCACCTCTCCCGCTCTATCTATCTATCTATCACTGTAACACTTCATTTTTCTCCCCCTCTATTTTTGTGTCTGTCCTCAGCTGTGGGCTGCGCGGCGCTCTAACAGCGAGGTTGAGTGCGACCGCGTCGACGGGTGTCAGGTCATTAGGTGCCGCCGCCCGCCTGCCTGAACATGTGCATGGCTTCACACACACACACACACGCGCGCGCGCGCGCAGAGAAGGTGTAGCGGGATTATGCCGCTTCTGTCGGACTGTGTTTACGGAACAAATAGATCTATATCAACTAAAAGAAAAAATCATTGTTATTGTGACTAAATTTTTTTTCCCCATTTACCCACTAAATCCTCGACACTCACTTGCACTCACATTCATCCACCTGACTTACATGTCTTTGGACTGTGGGAGGAAAATACAGATAGTTCATGAAAGTTTTTCCATTTGCTGTAGCTCTTTCCTGGGAAAAATCCTCTGCCACACAGGAAGTGATGAGCTTTGTTTCTGGTTTGTTTGGAATAACTAGAAGAAGAACATAGTAGTTATCATGAGCAGTGATAGCCACCATGGCTGAACAGACAGAGAAAAGAGAAACTCAAACTGCATCAACAGAAGATCCAAATAGAAAGACGTCACAGTACTGTACACACTGTTTGATTGACAGCTGATCTCTGAAGAGCAGAGCAGAAACACCACAGTGAGGAGCACTGAGCAACAAAGATGGAGACTAAATTGATACAATTCCTTGTACACCCAAAATTAATCAAATTACAGTGTCAAACATAAATATGCAATTCCATCCTGTAGAGAAAA